>NC_061514.1:299535313-299565476 GCF_022539505.1 Lolium rigidum | reverse complement strand
ATGAATACTTTATGAAAGTAAATGAATCTATGAAATTGATAGACTTGGATGAAATATCCTTGAAGAAAGCTTGACTTATCGAAAAATTGTTTACGACAAAGTTCAAAGAGTTGAATACGATAAGATTAGATCTTCCGTAGCAATGCTTATAGTCTATGTGGATTATTCTAGTAATCACTACATATTTCTTTTATGAGATATGCTAGTAGGATGGCAAAATACACTACTTAACGAAGTATGTATACAAGATACAACCAAGAGTTTTGCTGGTCCGTGGAATACTAGATAGGTATACGAACTTCAATTGGATGAAGTAAGTATTGCGGAGTTGGAATCTTCACCAGCATGAAATAGTCAAAGATTTTTTGATTTCATCGAGAGACGATGAAGAGGCTTGCATTTGCAAGAAATTAAGTGGGAGCGCTAAGACACATTTATAATACTTTATGTAGGTGACATATAGTTGGTTATAAATGATGTAATTATATACTTGATTTAAAAGGTTTCATTGAGAATTAACTTCAATGAAAGGATATGGATCGAAACAAATTTAGTGTCAAGATCTATGAAGATAGATTGAAACACATAAATAAGTTTAAGTCAAAGTACATATGATGGATATTGAAGAAGTTCAATATAGAAATATTAAGAAAATGTTCTTGTCATGTGAAGGTTTAACAAGACTTGAGTGTATCTGACACTCAATTAGTAAAAACACATGAGTGATTATAGATCACGAATAATATGTACACAATCAGATATCATGTGCTATAAAGTGTTATGAGCATATACCAGAATGATTCATATGATAATCATTGGATCGACAGTAAGAATATCCTTGAGTACTTTAGAAGAACTAAGGATATATATATATTTTTTGTATGAAGAAATGACAAACAAATCGCCGTAAGGTGTTACACCGATATTGGTTTTGTCACATATAAAATATAATTTCAATCTCAAATTAGACTAAGTGTTGTTTAAAAGGTAGCACAATGAGCTAGAAGTTGTCTATGCTAGATTTAGAAGAGTTCTAAATATTGTGACGGATTCTACAAAAGAAGGCAGAGTATGTCATTATTTTGGAAATGACAAAGGATGTTAAGTCAAGAGGTTCTTTGAGAACTTGGTGTAGTTCCGACAGTAGTCGAACTTTGAAGCTATGTTGTGTGTGACAATATTAGTGACATATTTCGTACAATGGAATTAAGGTTCCACCGAAGATCAAACATATTTAATGCCAACTCATTTGGAAATGAGTGATGCGTTGAGACGCAAATGAATTACAAAATACATACGTTTCGAGCGTGTCGGATCCGATGACTAAAAACCTCTCCCGTGAGCAATACATGATAAAGCACCGTAAGGCCAAGGTGTTATATCTTTACAAATGTAAACTAGATTATTGACTCTAGTGCAAGTGGGAGATCGAAGGAGATATGCCCTAGAGGCAATAAAAAAGTGGTTATTATTTATATCTTTATGTTTATGATAAATGTTTATATATCATGCTATAATTGTATTAACCGAAACATTAGTACATGTGTGATATGTAGACAACAAGAAGTCCCTAGTATGCCTCTTAAACTAGCTTGTTGATTAATGGATGATTAGTTTCATAATCATGAACATTGGATGTTATTAATAACAAGGTTATATCATTATATGAATGATGTAATGGACACACCCAATTAAGCGTAGCATAAGATCTCGTCATTAAGTTATTTGCTATAAGCTTTCGATACATAGTTACCTAGTCCTTATGACCATGAGATCATGTAAATCACTTATACCGGAAAGGTACTTTGATTACATCAAACGCCACCGCGTAAATGGGTGGTTATAAAGGTGGGATTAAGTATCCGGAAAGTATGAGTTGAGGCATATGGATCAATAGTGGGATTTGTCCATCCCGATGATGGATAGATATACTCGGGCCCTCTCGGTGGAATGTCGTCTAATGTCTTGCAAGCATATGAATGAGTTCATAAGAGACCACATACCACGGTACGAGTAAAGAGTACTTGTCAGGAGACGAGGTTGAACAAGGTATAGAGTGATACCGAAGATCAAACCTCGGACAAGTAAAATATCGCGTGACAAAGGGAATTGGTATTGTATGTGAATGGTTCATTCGATCGCTAAAGTCATCGTTGAATATGTGGGAGCCATTATGGATCTCCAGATCCCGCTATTGGTTATTGGTCGGAGTGAGTACTCAACCATGTCCGCATAGTTCACGAACCGTAGGGTGACACACTTAAAGTTGGATGTTGAAATGGTAGAACTTGAATATGGAATGGAGTTCGAACATTTGTTCGGAGTCCCGGATGAGATCCCGGACATCACGAGGAGTTCCGGAATGGTCCGGAGAATAAGATTCATATATAGGAAGTCATATTCCAAGTTTGGAAATGATCCGGTGCATTTATGGCAGGTTCTAGAAGGTTCTAGAAAAGTCCGGATGAAACGCACTATGGAAAGTGGAGTCCCGGAAGGACTCCACAAGCTTGACCAGCCAAACCCTAAAGGAGGAGTCCCAGGTGGGCTCCACCTAGAGGTGGCCGGCCACCCTACCACAAGGAAAGGTGGGAGTCCCACCTTGAGTGGGACTCCCTCCTTGAGTAGGTTTCCCACATATGGGAGGTTTTAGTGTTGGGGTCTTATTCGAAGACTTGGACTAGAACTCTTGGGGCTTCCACCTATATAATGAGGAGGAGAGGGAGGGGGCAGCCACTCTTTGGCTCAGCCTTGGCCGCACCCCTTAGAGGGCCGGCGACCAACCCCCTCTCTCCCCAAACCCTAGCTTCTTCTCCTCCTCCACTTCTCCCGCATATGCTTAGCGAAGCTCCGCCGGAGATCTCCACCGCCACCGCCACCACGCCGTCGTGCTGCCGGATTCAAGGAGGAGCTACTACTTCCGCTGCCCGCCGGAACGGGGAGGTGGACGTCGTCTTCATCAACAACCGAACGTGTGACCGAGTACGGAGGTGCTGCCCGTTCGTGGCGCCGGAACCGATCGTGATCAAGATCTTCTACGCGCTTTTGCAAGCGGCAAGTGAACGTCTACCGCAGCAACAAGAGCCTCATCTTGTAGGCTTTGGAATCTCTTCAAGGGTGAGACTCGATACCCCCTCGTTGCTACCGTCTTCTAGATTGCATCTTGGCTTGGATTGCGTGTTCGCGGTAGGAAAATTTTTGTTTTCTATGCAACGTTATCCTACAAAAAGCATGTTGGGTGAACAAATTACAGTCGAGCAATTGACAAATAGAGAGAGCATAACAATGCACATACATGTCATGATAAGTATAGTGAGATTTAATTGGGCATTACGACAAAGTACATAGACCGCCATCCAACTCGCATCTATGCCTAAAAAGTCCACCTTCAGAGTTATCATCCGAACCCCTCCAGTATTAAGTTGCTAACAACGGACAATTGCATTAAGTATTGCGCGTAATGTAATCAATAAATACATCCTCGGACATAGCATCAATGTTTTATCCCTAGTGGCAACAACACATCCATAACCTTAGGGGTTTCGTCACTCCCAGCATTCACTGGAGACATGAACCCACTATCGAGCATAAATACTCCCTCTTGGAGTTACTAGCATCAACTTGGCCGAGCCTCTACTAATAACGGAGAGCATGCAAGATCATAAACAACACATAGGTAATAACTTGATAATTAACATAACATAGTATTCTCTATCCATCGGATCCCGACAAACACAACATATAGTATTACAGATAGATGATCTTGATCATGTTAGGCAGCTCACAAGATCCAACAATGACGCACAATGAGGAGAAGACAACCATCTAGCTACTGCTATGGACCCATAGTCCAGGGGTGAACTACTCACTCATCACTCCGGAGGCGACCATGGCGGTGAAGAGTCCTCCGGGAGATGAATCCCCTCTCCGGCAGGGTGCCGGAGGAGATATCCAGAATCCCCCGAGATGGGATTGGCGGCGGTGGCGTCTCTGGAAGGTTTTCCGTATCGTGGCTCTCGGTACTGGGGGTTTCGCGACGGAGGCTTTAAGTAGGCGAAAGGGCAACGTGGGGGGCCACACGAGGGCCCCACACCACAGGTCGGCGCGGCCAAGGCCTGGGCCGCGCCGCCCTATGGTGGCGGCGCCTCGTGGCCCCACTTCGACTCCTCTTCGGTCTTCCGGAAGCTTCGTGGCAAAATAGGACCCCGGGCGTTGATTTCGTCCAATTCCGAGAATATTTCGTTACTAGGATTTCTGAAACCAAAAACAGCAGAAAACAACGAACTCGGCTCTTCGGCATCTTGTTAATAGGTTAGTTCCAGAAAATGCACGAATATGACATAAAGTGTGCATAAAATATGTAGATATCATCAATAATGTGGCATCGAACATAAGAAATTATCGATACGTCGGAGACGTATCACCGCTCTTTGAAAGTCTGTGTGGCAAGGGGGTTAGAGTGCCCACTACCATTCGTTGACAACAAAAAACACCTCTCAAAACTTTACTTTTATGCTCTCTATATGATTTCAAAACTTAAAAAGCTCTAGCACATGATTTAATCCTCGCTTCCTCTCGCGAAGGGCCTTTCTTTTACTTTATGTTGAGTCGAGTCTACCTACTTCCTTCCATCTTAGAAGCAAACACTTGTGTCAACTGTGCATTGATTCTTACATACTTGCTTATTTGCATTCATCATATTACTTTGTGTTGACCATTATCCATGAGATATACATGTTGAAAGTTGAAAGCAATTGCTGAAACTTAAATTTTCCTCTGTGTTGCTTCAATGCCTTTACTTTGAATTTATTGCTTTATGAGTTAACTCTTGTGCAAGACTTTTGATGCTTGTCTTGAAAGTACTATTCATGAAAAGTTTTGCTATATGTCATCTATTTGTTAGCAACTATAGATCATTGCCTTGAGTCACTGCATTCATCTCATATGCTTTATAATAGTATGATCAAGGTTATGTAAGTAGCATGTTTACCTACTCGAGGGCGAGCAGGAACTAAGCTTGGGGATGCTGATACGTCTCCAACGTACCTATAATTTCTGATGTTCCATGCTTGTTTTATGACAATACTTACATGTTTTACTCGCACTTTATAATATTGTTATGCATTTTCCGAACTAACCTATTAACGAGATGCCGAAGGGCCGCTTCTGTTTTCTGCTGTTTTTGGTTCCAGAAAGGCTGTTCGGGCAATATTCTCGGAATTCGACGAAATCAACGCCCAGAACCTTATTTTCCCGGAAGATTCTGGAACACCGAAGGGGAGACGAAGATGGGCCAGGGGGGCCCACACGACAAGGCCGCGCGGGCTCCACCCTGGCCGCGCCGGCCTATGGGGAGGGAGCCCTGGCGCCCTTCCGACTCCGCCTCTTCGCCTATATAAGTCCTTTCGACCTAAAAACGCGATACCGATTGACGAAACTCCAGAAAGACTCCAGGGGCGCCGCCACCATCGCGAAACTCCGTTTCGGGGGGACGAAGTCTCCGTTCCGGCACCTCGCCGGGACGGGGAAGTGCCCCCGGAAGCCATCTCCATCAACGCCATCGCCTCCATCTTGCTCCGTGAGTAGTTCCCCCATGGACTACGGGTTCTAGCTGTAGCTAGTTGGTATTCTCTCCCACATGTACTTCAATACAATGATCTCATGAGCTGCCTTACATGATTGAGATTCATCTGATGTAATCGGTGTTGTGTTTGTTGGGATCCGACGGATTGTTACATTATGATTAGTCTATCTATAAAGTTTGTGAAGTTATTGTTGCTGCAATCTTGTTGTGTTTAATGCTTGTCACTAGGGCCCGAGTGGCATGATCTTAGATTTAAGCTCTATACTTATTGCTTAGATTGTATCTACAAGTTGTATGCACATGTCTATGTCCGGAATGAAAGGCCCCAAAGTGACGTAAATTGGGACAACTGGAGGGGAAGGCTTAGATATGAGGATCACATGTTTTCACGGAGTGTTAATGCTTTGCTCCGGTGCTCTATTAAAAGGAGTACCTTAATTTCCGATAGATTCCCTAGAGGCCCGGCTGCCACCGGCTGGTAGGACAAAAGATGTTGTACAAGTTTCTCATTGCGAGCACGTATGACTATATATGGAAAACATGCCTACATGATTAATGATCTTGATGTTCTGTCTTAATGCTATTTCAATCCTATCGATTGCCCAACTCGTAATTTGTTCACCCAACACTTGTTATTGGAGAGTTACCACTAGTGTAGATAGTCGGGAACCCCGGTCCATCTTTCATCATCATATACTCGTTCTACATGTCATTGGAAGTAGTATCAACTATTTTCCGGTGCCATTGCTCTCGTGTTACTATTACTGCTGCCGTGTTACCGTTATTATTGCTCTCATATCACTGCTACTTTCACATCACCCACGTTATCGGTGCTTTTCCAGTGCAGCTGAATTGACAACTCAGTTGTTAAGACTTATAAGTATTCTTTACCTCCCCTTGTGTCGAATCAATAAATTTGGGTTTTACTTCCCTCGAAGACTGTTGCGATCCCCTATACTTGTGGGTTATCATCCCTCCGGCGAAAGGAGAGACCAAAGCTGGACCCAATGTGCCACCCAACTAGCCGTGTGCACATACCAACAGCCACAGTGTGCTTCTTTGTACCAATGCTTGCACCAAACATTGCGTCTAGAATAGGAAGGAGGAATGCAAAGCTAAGTTGGGGAGGAGGAAAGGTGGATATCGATCCCCATTAGGTACCATCGAAAGGATTTAACCTTTCAAACGGCTAAATCTAGCCATACCCGTCAATAAATGACACACTATATTAAATTTATAGAGAAGAACTCATAGAATAATGAATGGGAAGAAAATGTTGAAAACGTTCAAACCTAGAGCTGCCGCAAACGATAAACTAACAACTATGTTCAGTACTGCCTTCGTTACAAATTAATTAGTGCAACTTTGGTCAGATTTTATCTAGATAAACATGTATCTAGAGGCGTTTTGGTGTGTAGTGTAGGTTCGCTCATTTTAATTAACTTTCTAAAAAGATTTACATTTTGAAACGGAGATAATATTTAACAAAACGTTCACAAACCATCTCGGGTGATGCCATGCTAAGTTGTGGCCTTGTGGAGGGAGCCGTGATCATACAGGTCTTGCAGTGTTTGTGGGCTAGAACGAATGAATCGCCACAGGGCCCTTCATTCCACACGTTATTGGGCCTTCAGGCCTACGTAAATGCCCATATTTGCCTGGGTCTGTTCTTTGCTTGTTAAAGAAACAATTCGGGGGAGCCTGTTCTTTCTCTACACTTCAGGAAAAAGAAGCATTGCAGTGCAGATTCTCAACAAAAAAAAAAGGATTACCCGCTGAGAACCAGCTGCCGAGGCTTCCGCGACACGATGTCATTTTCAGAACCAGTCCTTGCCAAATTGTGGCAGAATCAAGAGAATTCTACCGCAGAATCTGTACAAATGTTCTCCGAGAAGATAAAATACTCGCACTTTTCAAGTTGCCACCGCATCAGCATCCGCTCGAATCTGTATCAGCACTTTTCGTCAGGTTGGTTCCTACCAATTCCCATGGAAGAAGACCACCCCCCTTGTTTGCAAATTCTGGCTTGTCTCACAGACGATGATCCTTCCGGAGGGTCCCCGCATTTTATATTCTTGTTACCTGTTACTTTTGCGATATGCTTCGTATCTGTAAGTATCGATCTTGTCCATTGCGTTACCTGCTTCTGTAGGTGCGTGTAGAGAAGACAGCATTTGAAGGTTTTTCAATGAGTTTTGTTTTGTCTGACAAAAGATGCTTTGCACCTTGAGCCCCTACTAGCTTCCAGCATTTGTCTGCCCTGCTTTCTTGAGTAGTTGAGTTGCATATAGTACTAAACCAGTCTTTTGTCTGGATTGAGCGAGACCATGTGAAGCGCCTTGATACAACAACTTCCTCTTTTCTGCCCTCTCGTGAAGAAAATGTAACTTATATGCCAAATATAGCAAATTTTGTTCGCATGCATTATCTCGTTTGAAACAGTGAAAGAATCAGCAAAAAGAAGGATCTAAATACTCTATCCCTGCTTACAGTCTACTGTCCACGCCCACGGTAGCATACGGCATATCTAGCATCAGAAACATCACGATTGACAGTTTACACTGTTCAACACTTCAACTAGAAGATGTTGCTTTGTGATTTTTTCTTTTCGTTTCTTTCGAAAAACCTTGATTTTGCTTACTACTTCCTCTGTTTCAAACTATAAGATGATTTTGTAAATCATCTACCAAAACGTCTTTTTGTTTGGAAGGTTGGTGGTACTACAGTTCAAAACTGCAGCCAAAACATTACGAGAAGAAACCGGCATTCACAGTATCCTGCAAGTACCCAACCATAAACCATTGGCTTGAACTGGACCATGCGAACAAGGACAGTTTACACAACTCAGGGACACATGCATGCATGATGGAGCCATGGTTGGTGGTGGATTGCTTTCAGTTGGTTAAATGAAGCTGCCAACGAACACTCCAATAATGTGTTCTTGCTAAAATCCAGCATCACTGGCCCAACAATTTCCGTCCATTTCCTTCCGTGTTCAAAGCGAAAATGCAACTACTACCACACACAATCTTCTACTTTGGATTATATGCCTTTCGCTCTACTTACTCCTCAAATACTCCATCTACAGCAGATAGCGTTGCCATGCCATTATCCGTCAGGTTTGTCCCTTCTTAATCGTGTTCGTTTCAGGATTAGCTGCAGGCATTGCTTTAGAAAAAAAATTAATTGCCGCAGTGACATGACAAAAGCATCGAGCCACTCAAACCACCTACGGAAGCAGGCCCTAGGTTTGACAATTACAAGCCAAATTTCCTGTGATGAACTGGGTCAATGCGTTGCAGCAGGAGATGGCTGCTTTGCAAACTTTGTTGCTCTCAAGAAAGTGGAGCCCTTTCTGTCTATGGAGAAACTTCTTTAAGTACATGCTAATGCTTCCCTATGTTGGAGTATGACTTTGGTAGTAGCTTGTGCTGCCGCTTCTTCTTCTTCCTCCAGGCCATTAATTTACTTTTAGCATCGGTACTTTGTCAAACGCTACTACTACTACCACTTTCCATGGGATGGGACCAAAAGCTTAGCTGCGCTTTGTGAGCCACCGGCCATTGTGACTCTCGAAAGAGTAAATTCAGCAATCATGGATCAAGCCGATTACTCCCTTTTCTCTTTCGATATGCATCATACTGCGTTGATCTTTTCAATTTCTTTCGCTCGCAAAAAGTATGGGAGAAAAGGTTCAGAAAACAGATTTCCGAGTCTAGATCCACAACGCTAGCCGTAGGCGGCGCTTTTCTTTCTTCCTTGCACTAGGATGCTTTTTGTTGCCTTTTCCGTTATGTTTTATAATGGATATCGATCTCACTGCGGTGGTTTCCGCGTGAAAAGAAAAAAAAAACAAATTTCCAAGCTCCCAATTTTCTCAGAAGTAACAATAGTATAGCAGCGCGAACCCAAGATTTGCGACTTATTATGGACTAGAACGTGACCAACTTTTGTATCCTTGTTTATACTATATCCCTTTAAAGAGGCATATTTTTCTACTCCGATGTTTCAATTAGTTGTCGCGGATTTTAGGGGCAACAACTAATATGGAACACAAATTAAAGGGCAGAACATTACCAAGATTTTTTTTATCACTGATGTATCTATCCATCTGCAGTTTCACTTGCTCACGGAATCTAACAAGAACCATGCATGGAATGTAGCAGGGCAAAACCACCTCAAATTGTTACTGTCGTTGACATCATGTACCTTACCAAGAGCTTTGCAGTAACCTGGGGGTACGTTATAGACCTGAACTGAACCAGCACGCAGTAACTACGTACTGAACTAGTAGTTGGTTAATTAGCTGCCTCACATGACTAAATATTCCGCAGATCTCCAGAAAGAGGTAAAGCAATCGCCCTTTTCTTCAGACGCGGGCAAGCCTCCCGTGTGCTTTGTTTGCCAATCGCCATGCAAGATCTTCACATTCATCTTTCGCTGTGCTCGCTTTCCCTTTTCTTCCTTCCGGTCCACCCTATCCATGAATGCTACCTAAAGCTACCTTCTCCCGTGAGAGCCACCGCGGCGCCGCCCACCGATCCACGGGGCGGAGAGGAGGTGCGGCCAAGCCGATGGAAGGCTCACATGGGCGCCAAAAAGACAAATCTGACGGACTCCGAGGAGATGCATCGGTAGCTCCAGAATCATGCATGGACTATTCTAGTGTCTGTGTCCACGGAAGGCCTCTGTATCCTCGTGAGTATGTGGCGAGCAGATGCCGATGCAATGCGCCCATGCATCCTTCAGTCTTTGATCGATCCTTGGCATCCAGCGAGCCGTCGAGTGGATGCTTCCCTCGCTGCGTCGATCCGACCTGGCGCCCAGGCTTGGATCGCTTTTCCGTGATGATTCATTCCATCGCCCGGTCGATCAGGTCTCGAGGGTGACCGGACTAACTTATGTTGCATCACTATCACGTCCGAGCAAGCTGTCGGATCTTTTGACAGCGTGGATCAAAAACTTCTGAGTAGGACGACTTCGTACTTCCATTTTCTTGGAATGAACAATGTTGTACTCCCTATGTCTCATGGATCTTGATAGAGATTTGAAAAAAAATGGATGTATCTAGATGTGATTTAGTATTTAGGTACATCTGAATTTAGATAAATCTCACACAACTTTTTTTGGACGGAGGGAGTACTCACTTTGCGAGAGCTTTAAAACTTCGATGGCCTTGGTATAAATGGACGGAGCCGAAGCATGCATGGGTTGCCATGCAAAACCTTTGTGATAATGTGGATATTGACCTCTTTTACACCTCCATTGATCTCATCATTAGTGATGGGAAGACCGCTAAGTTTTTGCATACGCCTTGGCTTGAATAAAATAAACGGAAGGTGAAATTTTTGTTTTCTATTCTCTTATTGCAAAATTGGGGTTTTTTCCCCATGAAGCAAGTACAAAGAATATGGTGCAAAGTTTGTACCGCTCAAACTTTTACACAAAGAAGACCAGATCAAGCCCAAATATTATAAATTTTCAAACATTTAAGTTACTTTCGTCCATTTAAATCACTTTATGCCAATTTCTGGAAAGTCATTCAAATTTTAACTACAAGTGCATGATAGTTTGCTTCCAAGAATTGCCAGAACCTATAAAGGTACAAAATATTCATTATAAAAAACTATCATTGCTATTTTTGAAAGATCCAACCCATTGCCAACCATTTTGACCCCATTTGTGAAAAAAATCAATGAAAATCAAGAAGGAATTAAAATAATGCAATCCTTCAGCATAAAGGCCGTTTATGTGTAGGAGTAGACAAAATAAACTGGACAACAAGGTCTATTTTTCATGAACATTCATGGATTTAAAACCAAATGATCAAGTTCATGGCCATATCCATGACATAATTCATGATAATGTGGTTATAATTGGCATATGGGTGCATCTTGCAATGACTAACTGTATTGTCAAATGAAGTTTCCAAAAAATTTACAAAAAATCATTTATCATTTCTTTAGTGCCAAAAATGAGTTCTTTGTGAAACAAGTTCAAACAAAATAACGCGGAATGGAACCATCCACTCCAATTTTCACACAAAGTAGACAACATTTGAGGATAATTACAAAATATTATAAATTTTCAATATTTCTAGCTAATTTATCCCATTTAAATAACTTTATGTTGATTTCCTGAAAGTAATTCATACTTCATCTGCAAATGTGTGAGGGTTTGCTCCTAGGGATTTCCAAAATCATTTTAAGATACACAAGTAGTCCTTACATAGAAGAACTGCTAAGAATTTTGAAAGACTCAACCCTTTGACCTGAAATCATGCCGACCTTTCTGACCCTATTTTGAAAAATAAAAAATAAGGAATAACAAAAATGAAATACTTTCGCATTAAGTCTTTTATGTGTACTAATTATCAGAAAAAAACTAAACTTTGAACATTAATATTTAAAAAATGTTCTCAAAATAGATTATCGTGTATGAATATTCATGAATTTTAAGGAAAATGACGAAGATCGTTATCATATACATGACATAGTTCATGATAAATTTCTCATGTCTAGCACATATGTGCATCTTTCCATGAAAAAATAGCGCCAAAGGAAGATACCAACTTCTCTGTAAATTAAATCATTTTCCATTAACAAAATATAATAATAAAGGCCCCCTGTCAAAATTTTATTTTTTATCGAAAAGAGGGTGAAATTTTGAGAAATTTGACAAAATGGAACTGGTATGGTAGTAAATGATGCGTTAAACACATGTTTTCAAATGCAAATTCGCTCGTGTAAACTAGTCAGTTATTTTGGTTGCATCAAACCGCGGTAAGTTGCAAACATGTTTGAAACTTGTTACGGGGGCATCCACCATCTTAAAAATATATCCTTCTTGGAGCGATAACATTATGTTGAGCATGATGAAAATATGCCCAAGAGGTAATAATAAAGTTGCAGTATTCAATATTTTTGTTTCATTGTTAAGTTTATGGTTCTTTGCTATAATTATATTAGTTCCGAATATTTATGATTTCGGAGAAAAACACTAATACATGTGTGAAATTATAAACACCATAAAGATATCTCTAATCTTGCCTCTAATAGTAGTTGATATATCACTAGTAGTTTTGGTATCCTAAGTATGGGGCAAATGTGAAGTGTTACTATGTTTCTTGTGATTTAAGAGAACAACATTGTTAACGGAACAATGATCCAGATTATCGGATTGTACTATTTGAAGTTTTTACCCTAGAGACCTAGGTTATCGAATCCTCAAAGAGAATTCTTTAATTTGGTGTAAGATCACCTGAACAAGATCTTGAGTGGTTATATTTAGTTGTTGCTTTACCACACCAACAGTTTTATTTGTTCGGTAGTGTATCGATGTGAGATAGGCCATGTTTTAAGGCTTCACCTGTAGTTATGCATTAGTAAATGTCATTCAAAGATAAAATGAAGTACACATATGTGAATGTGCGATAATAAAGATGCACCAGTAATATAGGCGATGTGTCCTAATAACACCAGAGGCGGCAAGCAGCAGACCTATAGATCTATTATCCACTACGAGTTCATATGCATTGTAAGGAGTCATAGTACTGAGATAAACAAACAATAGCATTAAGATCAATGATGTCATCGTGATTCCCTGAAATGTAATCACACTACCAGCCTATATCCACTCTCACTAAGATACAAACATCAAATCATGCAACTACCGTGCTCTCGCCTTTAAACCTTTCTCAATCTCCATGGGCTTGGGTACATGTCAGGCCTTGAGATTGAGGCAGAAGGACTAAATACAGGAATGGGTCTTGATTAACATACTACAAAATATCATATAGATAAAAGAGATGGACTTGATTCTGTGAGGCTATACATCAGCCCTCGGCTGGTTTGAGGACTACTCACACAAGACTAGATCAACAATAATAAACATTGTATTCGGAATCTCAAGTAGATGAACAACAAACAGTCTTACAATGTCTCCAATCGCGATGAAATCAATATTACAAAGTAGATGAGAGAGAGGATGCTGATGGCGATGATGAATGATGTGGTGGATTCGATGGCGGTGGAGAAAGGACTTCGATGAGATTGGATCTGAATTTGGCGGCGAATGGTGGTTTTCGTGGTGTTCTCTCTCTCTCTCTCTCTCTCGGATGCCCCAGACGCCTTCACATTTTATACTTGGTTTGATAAGGCGGTGCCACTGACACATGGTATTATCATGTCATACAGGCGGACATGAACATACTAGTTCTCGCTAACCCTCTTGTTGGATGCCTTCGAGGCCTGGTTGACTTGGTGATATCCCATCTCGTAATTTTTCATTAATTGCCCTTGATTTCTTCCTCAAAGTGTTCATTTTTGCTCAAAACAAAATAACAAGGAGACTTGCACATCTTTGCAATGATGTGATTAGAAGCAGGTATAGAGATATATTTCCATCATACATGGTGAAAGATACCTGGTTTAAATGGAGATTAAGTGAGTCATTTTAGCACTCACTGCCAGCTTTGTTCCGCTCGAAAAACAGAAGGCGCGAAGTGCCAAGCAGTACTAGATCGGTAGTGAGGCCGGTACTACCACTCGTGAGATGGGAGCGGTGCTACTACCCACACTATCAGACCTAGCTTGTACATGAACAGTTCCAAGCAGTACTACCGCTTGGAATAGCAGTACTGCCGGCCAGGAAGGATTCAAGGCAACAAGTCATAGAAGGGATTCTCTCGAGCAGTACATAAGACATCACTGGAGGTGTTTTTAGGTTTTTTTTCTTGTGAACTTGATTCCTCCACAACTTTCTTTATTGGGTCCCATCTTGATAGTACAGAGCTATCTAAAACAAGGTAAACAAAAAATGGACAACTCCATCTCCTCTTCAATTTTTTTGAGGGGCAACCAACCATCTTGTGCCATCATCTAGATTATCTATTACACTTAGACACATGGTTAGTCCACTAAGAGCAGTGTCATAAATACCAAAACACCTAAGAGGGGAAATGCTCTTTTAAGACATTGTTTCCAGTGATAAGAATTTTTCACTTATGCAGATCATCTAGCGGTTTACTCATTTGATGTGTTTATGGTTGTCTCTATAACGTGTTGAGAACCTAGACCTATTTATGAAGGTGCCTACACACTTGGAAGATATAGTGAAAGGTAATTTTATTCCACATGGATAACAACGTGATTTTCTGATTGACCCTCCGACACTACAGTCGTTATATGAGATCTACATGAGTCTCGTATTTTACGTATTTGTTTTTAATTTTAACTGAGTTGTTGCGGCTGTATGCATCTTATAGATGCAGAAGCCGAATGTAAAACTCTTCTAAATTTTATCTATATGATGCTATCTATAAATAATAATAATAATAATAATAATAATAATAATAATAATAAACCATCTTTTATGAAAATGTGGTCACCATTAGACTGAATACAGTGGCGGAACATGTGGTGAGGCCATCGCAGACCGCATTCATGGAAGGATGTAATATCCTAGATGGGGTAGTGGTCCTACATGAGATGGTACATGAAATGCACACCAAAAAGATGAATGGGGTAATTTTAAAGCTAGATTTTGAGAAGGCTTATGATAAAGTAAAATTGTCTTTCCTTCATCAGACACTCAGAATGAAAGGTTTTTCACCTGAGTGGTGAGCTTTGATAATGATTTCGTGTATGGAGGAAGTGTTGTGATACGTGTTAATGATGACACATGACGCTTTTTCCAGACAAGAAAAGGTTTGCGCCAATGCGACCCTCTATCACCACTTTTATTCAACATTGTGGCTGATATATATACTCGCTATTTTGATCGAACAAGCTAAATTTGATGGCCAAATTGAAGGGGTGATCCCACATCTGGTCGATGGAGGTTTATCAATCCTTCAATACGCTGATGATACAATCTTATTTATGGAACATGACATCGATAAATCTTCAAATTTAAAGCTAATACTGGCAGCTTTCGAGCATTTATCAGGACTCAAAATCAACTTCCATAAAAGTGAATTGTTCTGTTTCGGCGAAGCTCAGGACTCAGTTGCTGAATATACGAAACTGTTTGGTTGTGGGAAATGTCAGTTTCCTATCAACTATTTGGGAATCCCGATTCATTATCGACGATTAACAATTGCTGAGTGGAAACTAGTGGAGGAAAGACTTCAGAAGCGACTTAGTAGTTGGAAAGGTAAAGTGCTATCCCTGGGAGGAAGACGGTACTCATTAATTCAGTGCTCACCAACATGGTGATGTATATGATATCCTTCTTCATTTTGCCATAAATGTGTTTTACACAAGCTCGACTATTATAGATCGAGATTTTTTTTTGGCAAAGGGATAGTGAAAAAAAGAAGTATCGACTGGTTAAATGGTATGTTGTATACCGGCCCAAAGATATGGGGGTCTGGCGATTCATGACCTTGAGGTCAAAAATTTAGCCTTATTACGTAAGTGGCTTTACAAGCTTCTAAGTCAAGATGGTATATGGCAGACCCTAGTTAAAAGAAAGTACATTGGTGAGAAAGCATTATCCCAAATCCGTTGGAAACTGGGAGATTCGCATTTTTGGGCTGGCTTAATGGCTACGAAGAATTTTTCTTCAGATATGGTACTTTCAACATAAAAGATGGATCACACATACGGTTCTGGGAGGATTCCTGGTTAGGGATTAGACCTCTCTATGAACAATATCCGACGCTATATAGCATTGTTCATCGCAAAAGTGATATAATTGCTTTAGTAATGGTGACCTCACCGCCGTCAGTGACGTTTAGATGAGATTTACATGGCCCAAGACTTCTTGCATGGAATGTTTTACTACTTCGTTTGCAATCCATTCAATTGTCTGAAGGACCAGATGAATTTCGTTGGAACTTACAATCCAATGAAAAGTTCACAGTGAGTTCACTATACAATGCAATCATCCAACTGGATATACCAGTTGATAAAAACAAGAAGATTTGGAAGACGAAAATTCCGCTAAAAATTAAGATTTTTGGCTGGTATTTGTGTCGAGGGGTAATCCTAACCAAAGATAATCTTGTGAAACGCAATTGGCTTGGGAGTACTAAGTATATTTTCTGTCATCACAATGAGATGATTAAACACTTGTTCTTCTAGTGTCACTTTGCCGGATCTATACGGTCAGGCATCCAAGTAGCTTCTGATCTGTATCCCCCGACTAGTGTAGCCAATATCTTTGGTAATTGGCTTCATGGTATTGATCACAGGTTTAGAACGCTTATTAGGGTGGGAGCGCTTGCCGTTATATGGTCCCTAAGGCTATGCAGAAATGACAAAGTTTTTAATGATAAGAATTGATCTCTCTTGCAGGTTAGCTACAGATGTTCCACTACTCTCCGTTCGTGGTCTGCACTGCAAAAGACGGAGAACCGTGACCTCTTTGCGGAAGTCTGTACACAGTTGGAGGATACGACAAGGTATACTTTTTCCGCGATTTTTTTAAATAATATGAATTTTTTATTTAATGTGTGATCTGGTCGGTCATTAGCTGACCGATCGGTCAGTAGCAGACCGAGTGGGAGTCGAGTCCAGTGCAAACTAATTGGTCGATAGCTGACCAATTGGTCAGCTACCGACCGGCCTTCTGCTGTCCGCCCGGCCATCTAAAGCCCGATGATTTGCATGGATTTAGTTTAGGTTTATTACGAGTGATATCTCCTGCCACTTCTCTCCCGTTCTTTTCCAGCCACCGCTTTCCCGCCATATTTTTTCCCTCTCTCGTCACACCGCTGTGTTTCCCTCCCGCCCTTGCCGCCACCCTTCCCGCCACTTCTTCCTGCCATCCTTCCGGCCACTCCTTCCTGCCACCATTTCTGCCAAATTTATCCCGCCACCATCTCCCGCTATATTTCCCCCCACGCTCTCGGATTTTCCCTATAAAAGTAGGCATCGACACTCTTCGCTGCACAAGTGCTTCTATCTCTCTCTTTTTTCTATTGGCTCACCCTTAGCCGTCATGAGTGTGCCGTGCTCTGACCAGGAGTTTAGGCCAGTGAAGGCGAAGGTTGCAAGTTTGCCCCCGGGTGTGACTGCGGAGCGGTGTTGGTGCGGCCGTCTTGCTAAGGTTAAGCTGGTGGAGGATTTCTCTGATTGGTTCAGCATGAAATTTTTCATGTGTGCGAGCTATGAGCATGATCCACCCCATAGTTCAGCTTCATCGTCCACCAGGCCACCGGTATGTTTCGACATAATTTTATGTAGGCATAAATTTATTTATGAATGTGATTTAATGTTACTGTTTGTGTTGCAATCTCCCCCGCCCCTATGCAAATGGTTTCACTGGATAGACACGGAGCAACCGGATTGGACGCGCCAGGAGGTTGAGGAGAAACACCGGTGTGCGTGGGGAACGTTCTTTGAGGAGGAGCGCCAGGAAAAGGCTCATGATAATGCTAAAGCAGAGCGAGAGAGACAGATCCAGAAACTAAGGGCGGAACAAGCTCATAATCGCGAGGTGAATCAGAAGAGGATGGATGATGAGGCTGCACATAGGTTTGCAGAGGAAGAGGTGCGCAGGGAGGCTCGTGAAGCCGAAAGGAAGAGACTAAGGGAAAGAGTTGCTGAGGCGCAAGCGGCAGAAGAACACGGCGACAAGTCTGAAAAATGGTCACGGTGGATGCATGGAAAGTAGTATGATGTGTCGTACTGGCTATGTATCTTAATTTCAGTTTTAGTTTGTCGTTGTATCTTAAATTCCATTGTAGTGATAAGCCGTATTTAAATTCAAGCTGCAATGTATCTTAATTTCAGTTGTAGTGTTAATGTGAAATGAATTTGCCGCAAATATGTTGTGTCTGAAATTTTGGCTCAATTGTTTCCCGCCAAAATTCGCCGCTATTTTTTCCCGCCATTTATTCCCTCCCAAATCTCCCGCCACTTTTCCCACCCAATTTTCCTGCTCACACATCTTCCCGCCGAAAGTCATCCCTTCTAGCCTATAAAAAACCCCACACCGTTTCCTTGTGTTTCAGTGTATTCTCTCAACAAGATGGATCCCCCATATAAGAATCCCCCCCATCTTTTCACCGAATTCATGGCCAAACCTTTTCTAGACAGTTCCCGCAAAGTGATGAGGGAGAGTAAGGTAGAGTTATGATTCCCAGTTAAAATCAAGGCCATCGTTGATTGTCATTGCAGACGAAAAGTTATGATTCCATCTGCCAGGAATAGGCACCTCCTCCCCATCATCAGACTCATCGAAATCATCAACATCACTTTCACCTTCTGTATCTTCCTCTTCCATCTGGTTCTGCATGTATCCATTTTCTTCGTCACCATCAACCTCACCGTCTTCTCCTGTGTAACCATCACCCTGACCACTATAAACATCTTCCGCATGGCTGCTCTGTTCAGGCTCGTAACCACCGCCACCGCCAGGTGCTTGACTGCTTTGGCCTGATTCGTAACCACCTCCTCCACTGTAACCGCCTTCAGGAGGTGCTACCTCCTTCACCACCGGAAGAACTAATGGCACATGGTTAGTTCATCTCCTTTCAGACCCTTTTAACCAGCTCACCCACTTAGAGGTATCATCTACAGGCTTCCGATACCACAAAATGTTTGATACAGACTTAGTCCACAATGCATGCACACCCACTGTGTGCACTTCAGGATTAAGCCCGAAACATTCTGTCAACCAGTCCTTCACCTGCTCAATTGTCCATGTTCTAGGAGCAGTCATATTCATCTCTACATATTTGAACTCACTCAGATCAACTCATATTTCATTTGATCGGACACTACCCATATCATAGTAAAATACTATCTTCACTACATCTGTCATCTTTGCTCACCTAAAAAAAATTCCGTCCACGTCAACAAACGTAACTACTACACATCACATACATACACTAACACTAAAACCAGCCCACATAAACCTACATAGTTAACAGTAATATGCAAAGATTAGGGTTTACCCTTGTAGCGTGAGCAGCCTCTCCAACTGCAGCAGCACGAACAGCTCGCAGCACCTCAGCACTAGCACCAATCCGTAGCAGCAACTCAGCCCCTTACACAACCACCAACCTCCACCACTTCATCACCATTGCTGCAAAACAATACCACCAAACGGCTCCAAACTCTAACCCATCTGTAGATCGGGCTTCCTCAACTAATAGCAGCAAAATGGTGAAGTTTTGGTGGCTAAATCACCTGGAATCTGAGAAAAATAGTGTCTTTTTGCTGGGTGTTCTTGCTGCCCGTCGAACAGGGAAGAGAGCAAGAGGGAAGAAAAACGAAGGAGGAAGAAAGAGCTTGGTCGGGAGCGTCTGCCGCGCCGAAGAAAAGAAGATGCTCGCTGCGCGCGTGGCCGGGAGCGTCTGCGGCGTGGAAAGACGAGTCATGCACGGTCTGCCGGCTATCGACCGATCGGCCTGCTAGTGGCCGACAAGGGCTCGTCGGCCTGTCTTCTCTGCGCGTGGCCTGCAGTCGGTCAGCTAATGGCCGATCGGCCCGCTGCTGACCGACCGGATCACACTTTTCAACTTTTTCCAAATCGCGCGCTATTCCTACACTTAAATAAAAAATTCGTATTATTTAAAAAAAATTGCTACTTTTTCTCAACATGGATAGCAGCATAATTTAAGGATTGGACCACCTCTTTCATCCTAGGCGTTTGTACATTTGCTCATGTTTGATATATAATTGGTCTTTTTATTTTTACATTAGAGATTTTTGCGACGATCGAACGGCTGTGTCACTGTGTGCATCTTAGTTATGCAGATGTCAGGTGTAATTACTTGTCAAAAGAAATAAGTACCCATTATCAAAAAAATAAAGAAAATGTTATACAAATGAGAGGCCTCTCAAACCGGTCTCATATTTTCGTCATGGAGTTCCCCATGAAATGCCCTTGGTAGTTGCTAGTTGGGACTGCTGGTTTGTGTCTCCACTGCACAGTCGTTTTCTTACGCGTAGCATCTCTGGGCATGTCACGCGATCCTAGTTCGTAGCACCGGGCAGGTCTGCAACTATTCCATTCCCTCGATCCTCCTGCGCTTCTTCTCCAACGCACCAATCCCCAGAGTCCTTCGTCCTCGCTTCTCCCTCATCACGCGCACAGACGCATTTTCCCATAGACCGACACCGACTGCATCAACCAACACAACAGTCGTGCTCGTGCTTGGCATCCGAGGGACCCATCACCGGCCCCGCCTCCGCCTCCATAACTCCATTAACTGCCGAAGCCGAGCTTGGCATCAAGGCGCAACAGCCATCGCCAGTTCACCACCCTGCACTTACAGTTATCACACTCCCCCGCCGTCCCCGCATACCACTACTAGTAATACCTCCACCGCTTTGCTCTGCTCCTTGTTCATTCCTTGCTTTGCTCGATGCAACGGCACGAATGGTAACACTGCCCTGTTTGCTTGTAAGCTGAGCTGAGCTCGGTAGGGAGAATGGGTGAACTGGCGGCGCCGGCGGCAGCGGGTAGCCAAGAACCAGAGCAGGACGAGCAGGGGAGGCTCGCGGCGGCACTGGACGCCATAAACTCTTTGATCTCCGCTTCCTTCTCCGCCTCCCTCTTCCCGCTCAAGTGGCAGCTCATCAGGGACAGGCTCAACCGGCTCCACGGCGGCCTCGCGGACATCACCATCATCGCGCCCAACGACGGCGGCGAGAGGCACGAGGCGTTCGACGGCCTGCTGCGCGACGTCGCGGGCGCGGTGAGGGAGGCGCGGGAGCTGGTGCCGCGGAGCCAGGGGAAGCACTACGGCGGCGGCAAGCTGCGGCTGCGGAGCGACCTCGACGTCGTGGCGTCCACGCTCGACGCGCACGTGGCCCGGCTCGACGAGGTGTGCGCGTCGGGCTCGCTGACGCGCGCGCGGGCGCTCGTGGTGCCGCGGCCCTGCGCCGGCGCCAGCCGCGAGGACGTGCGGTTCTACGTGCGCGACCTCTTCGCCAGGCTCCGGGTGGGCGGCGCGGAGATGCGGAGGGAGGCCGCCGCCGCGCTCAACGAGGTGCTGCGCGACGACGAGAAGTGCGTGCGGGTCGTCGTGGCCGACGTCGCCGACGGAGTCAGCCTTCTCGTCGGGCTGCTCGAGTGCCAAGACGCGCGTGTCCAAGAAGAGGCCCTGGACGCCGTGTCGATGATCGCCGGGTTCGACGCTTACAAGGGCGACCTCGTCGTCGGCGGAGTCATCGCTCCGGTGATCCGGGTTCTTGACACTGGTGCCGGCCCGGCAGCAAAGGGGCGAGCCGCGCGGGTGCTCAGCAAGCTCACGGAGAATGCCGACAACGCGTGGGCCGTCGCCGCGCACGGCGGCGTCACGGCATTGGTCAACGTCTGCTCTGACCGCCGCGCCAGCGGCGGCGAGGTCGTGTGCGCGGCGTGCCGGGTGCTGAGGAGCCTCGTGGGCGTCGACGAGATCAGGAAGTACATGGTGGCCGATGCCGGGGCGGTGCCGGTGCTCGTGTCGCTCCTGCAAGGCCCCGCGGACGACGCGGCGCAAATCCAGGCAATCGAGCTCCTCGCCGCGATCGCCTCCGGCGACAGCTCGTCCAGGGAGGTCGTGCTCCAGGAGGGCGCCGTCGATTCCCTCGTCCGTGCGCTCGACCCGGGCATCCCGCGCTCCTCGAAGGCACGGGAGGTGGCGCTTCGAGCCATCGACGCGATCTGCTTCTCGTCGCCGGACTCGGTCGAGCGGCTCGTCGGCGCCGTGTTCGTCAACCGCGTCCTCTTCTTCCTCCGCAACGGCGACAGCACGCTGCAGCATTGCGCCCTAAAGGCGGCGCACCGCCTGTGCCACGTGTCGGAGGAGACCAAGAAGGCGATGGGCGACGCCGGGTTCATGCCGGAGCTGGTGGGCATCGTCCAGGCGGCCAAATCCCTCGAGACGAGGGAGATGGCGGCGGAGGCGCTCTGCGCCATGATGTCCGTGCACCGCAACCGGAAGCGCTTCGTCCAGGACGAGCGCAACGTGGCGCAGGTACTTCAGCTGCTGGGCCCCGACGAGGAGAAACCCTCGCCGGCGAAGCGGTTCTTGCTGTCGACGCTGGTGCACCTGACCGACAGCAGCTCCGGCCGGAGGAAGATCATGTCATCGGAGCATGTCAGGTAATCATAGCATTTATCTGATCCAATGATAAATTCTCCCTGCAATTTCCACCTTTTGAATATATAGATGCTAACCACATTTGCTTGAACTTTTCTGAATTTTAGGAATCTTGAGAAGCTCGCGGAGACGAATGTGATGGATGCCAAGAAAATCGTGAAGAAGCTTGGGGGGAGCAAGCTGAAGAACATGTTCCATGGCATTTGGAGCCTGTGACCAGGAAGATACTTCATTAGTACTGTTTGTATTGCTAGCTAACACATATATGTTCACTCCACATTTTGTTACTGTGAATGAACGAATATCACTATGGTGTGTTGCTACGGACACAACACATCCCATACGCACGGGCAGTTTCCTCTGTATATTTCCCATCTCTGTCAAATAAAGGTATAATCAACGTCATTCTCCACCATCTATTTCCACTCAGGTAGCACTTTTTTCCTTGGGTGTCAGTCGACTAAAAACTAACTTTGTTCTCATCCAAATGATATCATCAAATTTCAGTTGCAACTCATGTTACAAATGATAAGTAGCACGAATTATGAAGCAAATCTAATGGTGCAGGACTTGACTGAGCACGAACTTAGTTCTCAGCTAGCTGAGAACTAGCAAAACCCTAGTTCTGGAACTGTCAGAGGTGAAATGTAGCTTCTAATTCATGTCGTATAACTAGTTTGGTTGGCAACAATTCATTCTACGCGTCATAGCAGAAGCCAAGCCCAACGTTTGGTTACCCATGATTTGTGTTTCGGCTAATTGTTCGCTCGTTTGGTTACATGCAGTTTCCCGATAGAGTTACCTCATCAACTATGTAATGATCTTACTAAGCAAAGAGAACACTACATACAATGTGTTCGATAGAGTTGCAATTCAAGCATCGGCTAATATCATTAGGACTAGCATAATAGTAGTGGTAGTCACGACCATAGTGTTGCGTCCACGAGTTCAGGAACAACTGCGTGCGTTGCAACACAATTTCACCAAATGAGGGGGTTAGTACATACCACCTCGTCGAATATATAGATCTTGCTCCATTTTTTTGTTGTCAAGCCTAGCTACTTCCAAAATATATATCATGATCATGATCACCATCAGCACCACAACAAGCACGACCACCACACCAGCACCCCATGTGAGCCGGCTCCTCATAGGAAATCCGTCTTCATGAAGGCAATAAATCAGTTCATCCTGCTCACGAGGCTCATCGTAAGATACCTGGTAGCCGGTGCCTTGTGCTCCATGAGATGGTTGAGAACACGGTGAATCGCAGTCGAAGAGAGGGGCGCTGCTAGAACACGACCAACGAAAATGGTCTTCATATGGTCATAGTCCTCTATGAGCTTGTTGATGAAATCAGTGTCCTTTGGATTTTCCTGCAAGCAAGAAGTTAACTAGTTCTTGTTCATAAGCGAGCTAAGAACGAAATGAATGAACTAAATTGATCCAACCTTGATGTGGGCAAAGTACACATCATCATCCATCATGATTATTGTTGTTGAAAGGACGAGATGTCGCCTAGAGGGGGGGTGAATAGGCATTTTAAAAACTCTTACGGATTTGGCTTGTAAGAATGCAGAATTAAACTAACGTTTATTTTTCAAGCACAAATCCTAAATATGCTAGGCTCACCTAAGTGCAACAACAACAACTAGAGCTAAGCAAGATAGGCACAAGATATATGTAGCACAAGTGATAGCAAGATATATGTACTTCAAGCACGATGGCTATCACAACGAAAGTAAGCTCGGGTATAGAAATAATCGAGGCACGCGGAGACGAAGATGTATTCCCGTGTTCCATTCCTTTGCAAGAAGGTACGTCACGTTTGGAGGGGTGGATGTCCCACGAAGGATTCACGAAGGCTCACCCTATTCTCCGAGCCTATCCCACGAAGGAATAGCCCTTTCCTTATGGCTAGCTTTTTTCCACTCCGGAGATGGCAAGCTCCACAACCTCAAAGCTCCACGAAGGAGAAGCCCGGGCCCCTTCACAATCTTCCACGAAGAGGTCACCGAAACACCAACCAAGCCAACTAGGAGGTCACCCTCCAAGAGTAACAAGCTCACGGTCTCTCACTCAAACTAATCGTGGTGGAGAGCTCAACACTATGCAATCATGCAAAGCAAGAACACCAAAGGTGTTCAAATCCTTCACACTCAAATCTCACCAAAGCAACAAATGCTAGGATAAGATTAGAGAGGAAGAACAAACGAGAAAATCAACAAATGACTTCACGAGTTCCCCTCACTTAGAGGAGGAATGGATTGGTGAGGATTGTACATCTAGATCTCCTCTTTCAGATCCCCCAAGAATATGCAAGAATCATAGGAGGGAAGAGAGAGGAAGCAAGCTCAAGAGGTTCAACAATGGTGGTCAAAATCGTGCTCAAGAAACTTGGAAAACTGTTGGGGAAGAAGCCCCTTTTATAGCCAAACGAAATTTAACCGTTTGGGGCAGATCTGGGAGTTTTTCGTTCAACCTGGTCAACCAGGCCGAAACCGGGCCAGGGATTGGGCCGCCTGGCGGAAGAGCCGGTCAGACCGGGCCAGGGACCGGGCGGCCCTGAGAGCCCCCTGGAAACCGTCCTGTTGGCACCGGTGTGGGAGCCGGTCTGTGCCGGATAAGCCGGTGAGATAGCCGGCGCCACACGGCCAAACATGAAAACATGTTTTATAAAAACCAAGATAACCTTTGCGTCCGGACTCCGATTTCGATGATCTTGGGCTTGTTGGAATCAGAACAACAAGCGCTACAACTTTATGCATAGAAACATCATTGTCCACCCACAGAGTAAAAAACCACAAGATGAATGTTTTGACCTATCTATAAAAGAGACACCGGTAAAACCTCCAAGCTCGAAAACGCAATAGAAGATGCATACAGATTCTGTTTTCGATAAACTTGGGCTTGTTGTAAAGCTAGAAACAAGTTCAAGAACCTCACACAGAGAAACACCAAGAAGCAACAAGATTTATGGAATGCAAAGCATACAAATGGTTGAGCTCCCTAAGACGATATGATCAAGTTACCCAACCGAAAGCCCCTCTTGATAGTGCGGCTATGTATCCTATAACCCGGTCTCCCAACAACCACCTTGAGACCGGTAAAAGGGAAAGCTAGCAAGGCCATAACTTTGCCTTGCGCATCCCGCTTGATCTTGGTGATAACTTCTTCAAGCTCCACTCAATCTGGAATGCCTCACTTGATCATTGTTGCTTCGTGAAGACTCACAAATGCTCCCCCATACACCATGATGGAAAAGCTCCATTGATGCACATCTTCACATGTCCATTATCATCAAATGGATGGCAAGCTTCAAGCATATGATCCTCTTGAGATGCTCAACTTGAACTTGCCCAACTCAACCTTGATGACGATCACTACTTGATGTCATCCTCTCATGGGCTATATGAGATCTCACTTTTGATGCATGCCCATGGAAAGATACCTAACCCACATAGACAACACAAGGGCACATATATGATGGGTTAGTTCATGAAGCATAATTGACAAGGCTTACCATACCACATGACTTCACGTGGCACATTCTTTATGCTTCATGTGTTGACCAAACTTGAATCTATTCTTCATTCTTTATATTGGTCAACCTTGTATCTTCTCATGCTCTATCATACTATCTTCAGGTGTATAAAGAACTCTTCATTTGTTTGAATGCTCTAAATCTTAGTCAACCATGGATCAACTCATGAGCCTATCATAATACCGATTTAGAGCCATATCTTGAGTTCTTCACTTGGAATCAAGCACTCAAGACCTTGATTATTCATTGCTTAACACATAAGCTAGAGCATGGCTAATGTTGAGTTCCACATAAGAACTCCATCTTCATTTCTTCTTCTTGATCATATCACATATATGACTTCAAATCAATGATCTTGATGCCAATACGCAAGGTATATCTTTATCTTCATGGCATCCATACTTGAATCCAACACATGGACTACAAGTAGTACCTATGGAATATTCCTTCATATAAACTCAATGCAAACATTAGTCCATAGGGGTTGTCATTAATTACCAAAACCACACATAGGGGCAATATACCATTACAATCTCCCCCATTTTGGTAATTGATGACAACCACAATAAGAGGGTTTATATAATGTATATTAGAAACAAGTATGCAACTTACCAAAGAATAAGTTGTATACAAGAGGTTGTATTTGATATGGTCAAGTAACACGAAGCTACTAGCCCATATCAAAACCAGCTCTACTCACACAACTACAACTAATGCAAGGGATGTGAGTAGGACCAACATATATAGTGCAAACTCCCCACAATGTATGAACGTGTGATGGACATGAATTCATTGCATACATCGTCAAGATTAAACTTCGGGATAGTTTCCACTATATATATACAACCATGCAAGACATATAAATATGAAATGCATGAGAGGCAAAACACTTAAGCACAAGCCAAACTTAAGTATAAAAACATTCCCTTAAACCCTCTAAACTTCTCATAATTTATAAAGCCAATATAATGTGAGCTCCTCTCCAAGGTGTGCACTTCTCATAATTTGAGTGGAATCAAATGCACATATCCAATGACGAATACTTGAAGGAAGTCAAACTATATTGAGGATCAAATATTGCACAAGGATAACATGGTGAAGAAAGCTTTAACAAATAAAGCAAGCAATCAAAGATCAAATCGGACAAACAAAGATGTCATGATAAGAGAAATATAGTGCTCTAAGTGACATAAGGAAGCTCCCCAAGGTTCGTGCATAATTTAGAATGTTTGCATTTGAATACAATATGCAAAAACATGGAATCCTCACTCCCTCTATATCATTTAAAACATACACAAGATACTGAGAATATGCTTATCAAGAACAACTTGAGTCCAACAATACGAGATATGAATGCATGAAGATAAAAATAAACCAAGCACTCATAAATCTTCTTTACCAACACCACTAAAATCAAAATAATAAGAAGATGGCTGGCAAAGAACAAGGATATCAAGATGATGGATTAACGCTCTCATATATATAAGTTTCTAAAGTGGACAAGATGATCCATAAAGAAACATGCATACACAAGAGGTTAATAAAATAAATAAGACATGATATCCAAGATGAAGTCATAAAGTATACCAAAGGATGTTTGCTTAAAAGCATATATATAGCCTGTGGCTCCAAATTTTCACTTATGGTATATGTATGAACTTCAACCAAGAAAATCTCAAAAACATCGCAACTAACAATAAGGGAAGTAAAGCTAGTTGGAAAGTTTTGAGAAAGGCAGCAAGTATCACAAATATGGATTTATTTCGCAATTTCATCAATATTGCACATAAGAGCTCTTTGAGGAATTGATATGCAATAAATTGCTAGAGGGCATATTTGGGATAGGTGAATCATAAACATGATTTATATATATTCCTATCGTATGCATCTTCTCAAATTACTCAGATGTACAATAAGAAGTTTTCTTTAAAAAGGATTATTCAAGAACCGCAATATTTTTCGAAATAAAGAATTTCATGCAAAGATGCAACCTACAAGAGGTTGGATGCTATATGAGTATGCATGAATAAGATACTTATTACCGAGATAGCAATGGCGTGATGTAGTAGATAAGAGTTCATCGATCATCCTAACTTGGCTCCAATTCCCATATGGTGACAATACCTTCCTTATAGATGAGACAAGCCTCCATTGCATATCCAATGTACCTAAAACAACATTCAAGTACATCTTGGTTCCCAAACTTATTGGATCTAAAATGGTTAGACTAACCACAATACATAGGATACACTCCATATCAATATGTGCATATTTATAGATGAAGTTGGAATTTCATGCACATCTTAGCCATTTAGGATTTGATGGAGTATACCCTATATAATGGATCAAAGAAAGCAAGCATGCTACAAGTATAAACAAATTACATATAGGCATGCACAAAGATTTTAAAGATCCAAGAAAGATACACTTTGGACAAAATACAAAATGGATTCAAGAAGGCATAAAGATGTGCCCAAACAAATTTGTTGTCCAAATTATATCAAAGAAGCAAATCACAAAAGATTTTTTCAAAAAAGTTCAACAAATGAACTAAGTAGAAAACATTGAGAATAAAAGATGAATAAAACCACACATGCTCAACGATTTATCTCATTCAAGCAAATAAAACATGTTAAGAAGTAATGAGATAACACACTCCCAAAAGAGAAAGGTTCGAACAAATAAACCAAGCCCTCTACACTTTTCACAATGGCAAAATGTACCAAAAGGAAAAGGTTTGTCTTCCGTCAAGGTAAACTTGATAGAAATCAAAAGAATGTATCAAAAGATTTTTCAAAGGGACAAGGAAGACAAATGGGAGCAACAAAGATTTCTTGGAAATAAAATAAGGCAATAAGAAGCAATCCAAGGTGAAGATGATCCATAAATTCAACCACATACAAGGTTATCAATTATCAAAGACAATGAGAATATTGGAATTAACTTCCGGTGGTATATTTCAAGGATTCGAGATCAACTTCACAAGATCCATATGGTTAAAGATATGAATTAAGAACCATGCACAAATGGAGATTCTCAATATATCAAACCATGCAAAGCAATATTTATAATAACTTGGAGCAAATGATTTCCCGAATAAGATGTATAAATATGTCTTTTGAGAAAATCGCACCAAGAATCTCTTACTCAAACAATAACCAAAAGATAACCAAAGGGAGCTTTTAATAAGTGTGATCTTGTTTGAGAAAACATGCCACCTAGGAAAAAGATAATTAAAAATATCAACTCTAAGTGGCATAACCTCATATGTTCACATTTTCTAGGTTTGTGATATGTAAAAAACATATTACTCCCCAATTATGTGATAAAACATTTCTTCTAATCAAGAGACAATTAAAATTTGACTAGAGATGATTAATGGACAGTTAGAATTTGAATTTATCATGAGTATGCCACACCATATAGTGATTAGGTAATCTTGCTATATCAATAATAAGTGGTGGTACCCATGTACACACATTTTAAAGAAAGATAGATGCACAATGCATATCACTCCCCCAAAATGGGATGTTCCATTAATCACTCAAAGAGAGAGCCAAATAAGATATCATAAAGATGCATTGGGCTCAAAACAATACACAAGTAAATGATGAGTCAAACAAACATACTTGAATACACAAGATAGGTAAGTAAGACACAACACATTCAAACACATATTTGGTACAAAACCAAACATGCGAAGGGGCAAGTAACTTACAATAAATATGAAGAGTTGAAGTATAAGTTACCGCAAAGAGGAACATTGGATATAAGATATATATGATAATCCTTATAACTTGGCTTTATGAAATATAATATATGAAGATCCCTTAATTCTTCATGAAGTAGCCAAGTCTCCAATGCCCTCCATTTACACCTATTGATCAAGTTTGAGCTTTGATACGTCCCAAACGTATCTATAATTTCTTATATTCCATGCTACTTTTATGATGATACTCACATGTTTTATACACATTATATGTCATTATTA
>NC_061514.1:299514391-299535213 GCF_022539505.1 Lolium rigidum | reverse complement strand
CAACACGAAGATTAAGTTTCAGCGGTTGCTTTCAACTTGTAACATGTATATCTCATGGATATTGTCAACATAGAGTAACATAATAAGTGCAATAAGCAAGTATGTAGGAATCAATGCACAGTTCACACAAGTGTTTGCTTCTTGAGGTGGAGAGAAATAGGTGAACCGACTCAACAATAAAAGTAAAAGAATGGTCCTTATAGAGGAAAAGCATCGATTGCTATATTTGTGCTAGAGCTTTGATTTTGAAAACATGAAACAATTTTGTCAACGGTAGTAATAAAGCATATGCATCATGTAAATTATATCTTATAAGTTGCAAGCCTCATGCATAGTGTACTAATAGTGCCCGCACCTTGTCCTAATTAGCTTGGACTACCTGGATTATCACCGCAATACATATGCTTTAACCAAGTTTCACAAAGGGGTACCTCTATGCGCTCGTACAAAGGTCTAAGGAGAAAGCTCGCATTTGGATTTCTCGCTTTTGATTATTCTCAACTTAGACATCCATACCGGGACAACATAGACAACGAGATAATGGACTCCTCTTTTAATGCTTTAAGCATTTGACAACAATTAATTCTTTTCTCATTAGAGATTTGAGGATATTTGTCCAAAACTGAAACTTCCACCATGAATCATGGCTTTAGTTAGCGGCCCAATGTTCTTCTCTCACAATATGCATGCTCAAACCATTCAACTCGAGTGTAGATCGCCCTTACTTCGGACAAGACGAACATGCATAGCAACTCACATGAAATTCAACAATGAGTTGATGGCGTTCCCCAATAAACATGGTTATCGCACAACAAGCAACTTAATAAGAGATAAAGTGCATAATTACATATTCAATACCACAATAGTTTTTTAAGCTATTTGTCCCATGAGCTATATATTGCAAAGGTAAATGATGGAATTTTAAAGGTAGCACTCAAGCAATTTACTTTGGAATGGCGGGAAAATACCATGTAGTATAGGTAGGTATGGTGGACACAAATGGCATAGTGGTTGGCTCAAGTATTTTGGATGCATGAGAAGTATTCCCTCTCGATACAAGGTTTAGGCTAGCAAGGTTATTTGAAACAAACACAAGGATGAACGGTACAGCAAAACTCACATAAAAGACATATTGTAAACATTATAAGACTCTACACCGTCTTCCTTGTTGTTCAAACTCAATACTAGAAATTATCTAGACCTTAGAGAAACCAAATATGCAAACCAAATTTTAGCATGCTCTATGTATTTCTTCATTAATGGGTGCAAAGCATATGATGCAAGAGCTTAAACATGAGCACAACAATTGCCAAGTATCACATTACCCAAGACATTTATAGCAATTACTACATGTATCATTTTCCAATTCCAACCATATAACAATTTAACGAAGGAGAAACTTCGCCATGAATACTATGAGTAGAAACCAAGGACATATTTGTCCATATGCTACAGCGGAGCGTGTATCTCTCCCATAAAGTGAATGCTAGGATCCATTTTATTCAAACAAAACAAAAACAAAAACAAACCGACGCTCCAAGAAAAAGCACATAAGATGTGGCCGAATAAAAATATAGTTTCGGGGAGGAACCCGATAATTTGTCGATGAAGAAGGGGATGCCTTGGGCATCCCCAAGCTTAGACAGCTTGAGTCTTCTTGATATATGCAGGGGTGAACCACCGGGTGCATCCCCAAGCTTAGATCTTTCACTCTCCTTGATCATGTTGCATCATACTCCTCTCTTGATCCTTGAAAACTTCCTCCACACCAAACTCGAAACAACTCATTAGAGGGTTAGTGCACAATATAAATTGACATATTCAGAGGTGACACAATCATTCTTAACACTTCTGGACATTGCATAATGCTACTGGACATTAGTGGATCAAAGAAATTCATCCAACATAGCGAAAGAGGCAATGCGAAATAAAAGGCAGAATCTGTCAAAACAGAACAGTTCGTATTGACGAATTTTAAAATGGCACCAGACTTGCTCAAACGAAAATGCTCAAATTGAATGAAAGTTGCGTACATATCTGAGGATCATGCTCGTAAATTGGCGTAATTTTCTGAGCTACCTACAGGGAGGTGGACCCAGATTTGTGACAGCAAAGAAATCTGGAACTGCGCAGTAATCCAAATCTAGTACTTACTTTTCTATCAACGGCTTAACTTGGCACAACAAAACTCAAAACTAAGATAAGGAGAGGTTGCTACAGTAGTAAACAACTTCCAAGACACAAAATAAAAACAAAGTACTGTAGGTAAAAACATGGGTTGTCTCCCATAAGCGCTTTTCTTTAACGCCTTTCAGCTAGGCGCAGAAAGTGTGTCTCAAGTATTATCAAGAGATGAAGCATCAATCTTATCACTCAAGGAAGAGGATTCCTCAACAGAATTTACCTTCTTACCTTGTGGAGCTCTTTCCGTGTGCCATTCAGAGTAGTTGATCATCATATTATCAAGAAGCTTTGTAGCTTCACCAAGAGTGATGGACATAAAGGTACCTCCAGCAGCTGAATCCAATAAATTCCGTGAAGAAAAATTTAGTCCTGCATAGAAGGTTTGGATGATCATCCAAGTAGTCAGTCCATGGGTTGGGCAATTTTTAACCATAGATTTCATTCTTTCCCAAGCTTGAGCAACATGTTCAGTATCTAATTGTTTGAAATTCATTATGCTACTCCTCAAAGATATAATTTTAGCAGGGGGATAATATCTACCAATAAAAGCATCCTTGCATTTAGTCCATGAATCAATACTATTCTTAGGCAGAGATAGCAACCAATCTTTAGCTCTTCCTCTTAATGAGAAAGGGAACAATTTTAGTTTAATAATATCACCATCTACATCTTTATATCTTTGCATTTCACATAGTTCAACAAAATTATTAAGATGGGCAGCAGCATCATCAGAACTAATTTCAGAAAATTGATCTTTCATAACAAGATTCAGTAAAGCGGGTTTAATTTCAAAGAATTCTGCTGTAGTAGCAGGTGGAGCAATAGGTGTGCATAAGAAATCATTATTATTTGTGGTTGTGAAGTCACACAACTTAGTATTCTCAGCGTTGGCCATTTTAGCAATAGTAAATAAAGCAAACTAGATAAAGTAAATGCAAGTAAACTAATTTTTTTTTGTGTTTTCGATATAGCAAACAAGACAGTAAATAAAGTAAAGCTAGCAACTAATTTTTTTGTATTTTGATATAAGTGCAGCAAACAAAGTAGTAAATAAAATAAAGCAAGACAAAAACAAAGTAAAGAGATTGAGAAGTGGAGACTCCCCTTGCAGCGTGTCTTGATCTCCCGACAACGGCGCCGAGAAAATATGCTTGATGGCGTGTATTTCACACGTTCGTTGGGCAACCCCAAGAGGAAGGTATGATGCGCACAGCAGCAAGTTTTCCCTCAGAAAGAAACCAAGGTTTATCGAACCAGGAGGAGCCAAGAAGCACGTTGAAGGTTGATGGCGGCGGGATGTAGTGCGGCGCAACACCAGAGATGCCGGCGCCAACGTGGAACCTGCACAACACAACCAAAGTACTTTGCCCCAACGAAACAGTGAGGTTGTCAATCTCACCGGCTTGCTGTAACAAAGGATTAACCGTATTGTGTGGAAGATGATTGTTTGCAGAGAAAACAGTAAAAACAAGTATTGCAGTAGATTGTATTTCGAGTAAAGAGAATTGGACCGGGGTCCACAGTTCACTAGAGGTGTCTCTCCCATAAGACGAACAGCATGTTGGGTGAACAAATTACAGTTGGGCAATTGACAAATAAAGAGAGCATGACAATGCACATACATATTATGATGAGTATAGTGAGATTTAATTGGGCATTACGACAAAGTACATAGACCGCCATCCAACTGCATCTATGCCTAAAAAGTCCACCTTCGAGTTATCATCCGAACCCCCTCCAAGTATTAAGTTGCAAAGCAACGGACAATTGCATTAAGTATGGTGCGTAATGTAACTAGTGACTACATCCTTGAACATAGCACTAATGTTTTATCCCTAGTGGCAACAGCACAACACAACCTTAGAACTTTTCGTCACTTGTCCCAGTGTCAATGCAGGCATGAACCCACTATCGAGCATAAGTACTCCCTCTTGGAGTTAAAAGCATCTACTTGGCCGGAGCATCTACTAGTAACGGAGAGCATGCAAGATCATAAATAACACATAAGCATAACTTCGATAATCAACATAACAAATATTCTCTATTCATCGGATCCCAACAAACGCAACATATAGAATTACAGATAGATGATCTTGATCATGTTAGGCAGCTCACAAGATCCGACAATGATAGCACAATGGGGAGAAGACAACCATCTAGCTACCGCTATGGACCCATAGTCCAGGGGTAGACTACTCACTCATCACTCCGGAGGCGACCATGGCGGTGTAGAGTCCTCCGGGAGATGATTCCCCTCTCCGGCAGGGTGCCGGAGGCGATCTCCTGGATCCCCCGAGATGGGATCGGCGGCGACGGCGTCTCAGTAAGGTTTTCCGTATCGTGGCTCTCGGTACCGGGGGTTTCGTCACGGAGGCTTTAAGTAGGCGGAAGGGCAAGTCGAGAGGGGCACAGGGGCCCCGGATGACAGGGCGGCGCGGCCAAGGGGGGCGCGCCGCCCTAGGGTTTGGCTCCCCGTGGCCCCACTTCGTTTCGTCTTCGGTCTTCCGGAAGCTTCGTGAGAAAATAGGCCTCCGGGCTTTTATTTCGTCCAATTCCGAGAATATTTCTTTACTAGGATTTCTGAAACCAAAAACAGCAGAAAACAGCAACTGGCACTTCGGCATCTTGTTAATAGGTTAGTTCCAGAAAATGGACGAATATGACATAAAGTGTGCATAAAACATGTAGATAACATCAGTAATGTGGCATGGAACACAAGAAATTATCGATACGTCGGAGACGTATCAATAACCCACAAGTATAGGGGATCGCAACAGTCTTCGAGGGAAGTAAAACCCAAATTTATTGATTCGACACAAGGGGAGGTAAAGAATACTTATAAGCCTTAACAACTGAGTTGTCAATTCAGCTGCACCTGGAAAAGCACTAGTAACAGGGGTGATGTGAAAGTAGCGATGATATGAAAGCAATAATAACAAGAGTACACACAGCGCAGTAATAATAACACAGGAGCAATGGCACCGGAAAATAGTTGATACTACTTCCAATGACATGTAGAACAAGTATATGATGATGAAAGATGGACCGGGGTTCCCAGCTATCTACACTAGTGGTAACTCTCCAATAACAAGTGTTGGGTGAACAAATTACAGTTGGGCAATCGATAGGATTGAAATAGCATTAAGACGAGAACATCAAGATCATTAATCATGTAGGCATGTTTTCCATATATAGTCATACGTGCTCGCAATGAGAAACTTGTACAACATCTTTTGTCCTACCAGCCGGTGGCAGCCGGGCCTCTAGGGAATCTATCGGAAATTAAGGTACTCCTTTTAATAGAGCACCGGAGCAAAGCATTAACACTCCGTGAAAACATGTGATCCTCATATCTAAGCCTTCCCCTCCAGTTGTCCCAATTTCTGTCACTTTGGGGCCTTTGATTCCGGACATAGACATGTGCATACAACTTGTAGATACAATCTAAGCAATAAGTATAGAGCTTAAATCTAAGATCATGCCACTCGGGCCCTAGTGACAAGCATTAAACACAACAAGATTGCAGCAATAATAACTTCACAAACTTTATAGATAGACTAATCATAATGTAACAATCCATCGGATCCCAACAAACACAAGACTCGATTACATCAGATGAATCTCAATCATGTAAGGCAGCTCATGAGATCATTGTATTGAAGTACATGGGGGAGAGAATACCAGCTAGCTACAGCTAGAACCCGTAGTCCATGGGGGAACTACTCATGGAGCATGATGGAGGCGATGGCGTTGATGGAGATGGCTTCCGGGGGCACTTCCCCGTCCCGGCAGGGTGCCGGAACAGAGACTTCTGTCCCCCGAAACGGAGTTTCGCGATGGTGGCGGCGCCCCTGGAGTCTTTCTGGAGTTTCGTCAATCGGTATCGCGTTTTTAGGTCGAAAGGACTTATATAGGCGAAGAGGCGGAGTCGGAAGGGCGCAAGGGCTCCCTCCCCATAGGCCGGCGCGGCCAGGGTGGAGCCCGCGCGGCCTTGTCGTGTGGGCCCCCCTGGCCCATCTTCGTCTCCCCTTCGGTGTTCTGGAATCTTCCGGGAAAAATAAGGTTCTGGGCGTTGATTTCGTCCGATTCCGAGAATATTGCCCGAACAGCCTTTCTGGAACCAAAAACAGCATAAAACAGGAACTGGCCCTTCGGCATCTCGTTAATAGGTTAGTTCTGGAAAATGCATAACAACATTATAAAGTGCAAGCAAAACATGTAAGTATTGTCATAAAACAAGCATGGAACATCAGAAATTATAGGTACGTTGGAGACGTATCAAGGGACAGCGGGATGCTATGGCTACTGGGTGCACACGGCTCCTAATGGTTGCTCAGAATATCTTGTGCCAGGCTGGTTGGCGGCATACTAGGAGGCTTGGTTTTTGAGTTCTCTTTTTATGTCTTCTTTCTTAGCAATGGTTGATTTTTTTATTAATCATTGATGATACTTGGGATGTAATCTATACTTCGTTCGAACTTATTTTAATAAAGGGCCGTGTGCATCATCATGATGCAGAAGCCGGGGTATACCCCCATTTCGAAATAAAGTTGGGAGGCATAGTGCAAGTTATACATATACGTACGCGCAATGTGGCACGAGTAAACATATCAATGGCATCATGCGTGACAAGTTCGTAGAGGGCTAGAGACTTCCAAATCAAGAAGGGTGGATATGTAAGAGCATTTGTTCAGGTTGCACTGATATGCTAAACATAACACATTAATGATTCTAGAACAATTCCCTCATTTGGTTCCTCAAGCCCTGCTAGGTGGTCGGCCCGTCGTTGAGTTCTCCTTGGGTTGCAGTCTTGATGCGGTGGAGGTTTGTTGGTGTGGACACGGTCGTGATTGCTCCGATTCAACAGAAGACAAGGCTCCCTTGACTTGGATCAAGCTTGCGCTTCGGCTTGGCTTCTTATGTGTTGTCTTTTGTTGTGGGTTCCGTGTGCGCTTGGCGTGTGTGTGTGTGTTGTACCTCTTGATGTAACTCCTGGCCGGTTGATGGCTTTGTTAATTCAAAGTCGGGCTCATTTCGAGCCTTGCGTTTAAAGAACAATTCCCTCACGTCGGAGAGTGGAATCTCTTTAAAACTCTACTGTGTGAATAGAAGGATACAAGACACATGAAACGTGAAGTTTTTGTAGAAATATAAAGATTCAGTTGATCATAACAGTTGAGAGGCTACATTTAATCGGCATGAAATGTCTTTGTATTTGACCAATTAAATATCGGTAAGGTTTAGGCATGTATCGGCTGATGTAGATAAGATGAAATCAACGTGCTGAGAAACAGATGATCTAGATGGCTTGCATAAAGATTTCATATACCTTGTTGCATAATATTCTAAAATGTCTTGAGTTGTTACGTACAGAAGAGAACACAATCTCAAATAGCAGCTAAAGGATTTTTCATCACCGTAAATAATTGGAAGAAAATTCGTGTGATTGGGTGAAACTAATTATGGTATTCTAGTTGCACATGATTTAATTGTGTAATTGCATAGCGGAATGATGTGATGTCTCTATAGGATGGCTAACGAGTAATGACATCAAAAAACTGGACGGCTGACTCTCTCAGACTCGGTCTCTCGAAGATGCTTACAGAGTAGGATGTGCGTGCTTGCGTTCATAGCATTGAGGGTATGTTCTTATTTGTGAGAGTCTGCGTCTGTACCGTGTTTCTAAAAATAGATAGAGAAGATAATTTGCATCCATAGACATACAAGACAGTACTAAATGTTATTCGAATGATATGAACAATTGGGTAGCTAAAAAACATGTTATATGGATAGCTTGCATGTTAAGTTTTATTTTATAAGATGCATAGGTTGCAGTGAATTTGTCGTGAACAATGCTACCACGTGAGGCAAATGAATGATGCTTCGTGCACTATGTGTTCGCACTTGATCGTATTGTGAAATCAACTAGAAATTAGTTGAACATTGTTTGTTTTGTCTCATCTTAGGTTTTTTGTGTGGAAACAGCAAGGAATTTATGAATTGACAACAATAGTTCTATTGTTTAAAAGTTTGTTAAGAATAAAGCTAGGAGCTCATCGGAATTTTATAAGGAAAACACTATTTAGCTAATTCATGAGTGACTTCATTAGTTCTTTATTAGACAATGCTTTAACATGACTCCTCTAATAAGCAACGCCAAATCGACACAATCTACAAAGATAGGTGAGGACTCACCCACCACGCTTCATCAACCGAAGTCCCAATTCCCAAACAACGTGCTGCTTCAAATTCAAGAGTTTGCAAAAATCATTTCGTTAACTATGAATCTATGATACTATTGATGGTGCTTTTACACACAATCATTTTTTTTTTTTTTTTTGCACAAAGGTTACACACAATCATTTGGATTATCAAGAATCTACAGAGTTAGGCAAGTACGATGAATTTTCAATCCGTACGGGACTCTGCATAGCTGTGTCGTTTGCTGCATGCAGATATAATCAATTATTAGAAATTAGTGTTGTAGTCCAAGTCCAACAAGCCCAACAGCTAGCAGAACGTCCTGGTTGGAGTCGGTTTTGGCCTCTGACTTCAGAAGGTCCCTCGTCCTCGTTCCGTCGTCTCCCCTATCTGGGCGCCTATAAATAGCGGCCGCCCCTGCGGCTCATCGTATCGCAACCAGAAAAAGTCGATCGTAAAACCCTAGCCGACGAGATCGAAAAAGAGTCAGCCTTAGTAAAAGGCAAGAGATCAAGATGGTTCTTCTCGTTAGCTCCGACGGGGAGGAGTTCGAGGTGGCGGACGAGGCGATCGGCAAGGCTTCGGGGATGATCAAGGGCTGTCTGGACGAGGACTGCGCCACCAACGGCCAGGTCCCGATCCCCAACGTCACCGGCCGCATCCTCTCCCGCATCCTCGAGTACGTCAACAAGCACTTCTCCGAGCCCCATGACGACTTCCAGATCCCCAACGCCGACGACCCGCTCAAGCGCTTCGACGACGCGTTCGTCCAGGTCGACCAGGACACGCTGTTCGACCTCATCACCGTAAGTCCCCCTTCCATCTTGATCCAACGATTTAGTTAGTTAGGTCTTCAGATCGATCTGGAAACTGACCGAAATCCCGATAATGCCTGCAGGCCGCCAACTACCTTAACATCAATAGCTTGCTCGACCTGACCTGCAAGGCGGTGGCGGACCAGATGAGGGGCAAGACCACGGAGGAGACCCGCAAGCACTTCAACATCGTCAACGACTACACCCCGGAGGAGGAGGAGGAGGTCCGCAGAGAGAACTCGTGGGCCTTCGAGTAGTCGCTTCCTCCAATTCGTAGTGCATCCAGATTATCGGCTCGACTTGTAACAAGTAGAGTATACGGCATCGAAGGATCCGACGTAGGGTTTTGAACTGCTTTTGAACGAAACTTATTTTCAAGAAGTTCTAATATTTTCATAAATTCTTCATGGAGGATACAGTATCTTTTGGTTACAATCGTTTATGTCGTAACGTTAATGAAACTTGCTGACTTGATGTCTATCTACCCTTCTCCATCGATCCTCCTAAGCCCTAATACCTGAAATTGCTGCACCGTTATTCCAGATCGAAGCTAATAATTTTAACACTTCCAAATCGGAGGGTTTAAAGATCGATGAAAACAATGCTTTGCCATGCTCGTCTTCCCTCTCTGGCGTCGTTGATGATTTTCTATATCTGTCATGTGTTGTCGGCCTGGTGCTTAGACATAGTTCTACTAGGTTGCTTGCCCGTGTTTACCTTACCTTGAACCGAGCAGGTCGGGTAGGGTCTCTGTACCATCTTCTTCTATCCCTGAATATAGTGAAACTGTGTAATGGAAGGTTTTCGTTTCCTTCTCTTTATTTGGTTTACGATGGTTATTATTGCACAAATTTACTCAGCCTTGAGTATCTGCAATCCCACTCGTGAAGTACTCATCTTCTATTGACCCTATCTAGGTGTTATTAAGAACTATGGTGTTATTTATATATAGGACTAGTGAAGTGGTACATGTGGCCAAGCGATTGGGAGGCAGCGGTGAAAGCAATACCCATCTAGGGTTTCCACCTTGAGGTGTGGCGGACCACGGGGGCATATCAGGTGAAAATAGATAAGTTCAGAAGATCTGCAAATTTTCATTTGTGTACGATGGATCATGCACCAACGGTCAAATCAAAGTCTCTACCCCCCACCGCATCACTCATAGAACATTTTGCAGAAAACCGCTGTAATCATTGTGTTATTATAACAATCCCTGGCCCTTCCAGATTTCTTACAATCTCAAGAGCAAAACGATACTATTGATCTACACCACTAAAAAATCAATTTTTTTTACATGAATGGAAACCAGAAGACTGCATAGGAGTTGTAACAATCACCAGAAAACTTGGATGCATATGTATTTTAGGCTTTCTGATTTTCACATACGATAGAGATGACGAATGGAGCATGCACCTATTTGGATCTGAAGACAGCTCATGAGTGAAACCAAGAATAAACATGCATATTTACCATTACATTGTTTCCATGACCCATTTCATGGACAAACAAAGAAGTACCGATGATTCACCCTTCCGCTGACTTGATCTTGACCATTGTGATTAAAAGAAACACTCACCATTTATATTAAAAAAATCAAAATCCAAAAAGGAGCGGGAAAAAATTAACTAGATTGGAACGGTTCAAGGAATAAAATACTACTCCCTCCGTTCCTCGATATAAGGTGCATAGTTTTTTTAAGAAAAGCTCCAAAATAATGGTGTAGTGCATTGAACCACTCATGTGAACATTTTTTTACGGATTTGATTGCATTTTCTTAGATCATGCAAACTCGTCTATTTTCTCACGTCAATAATTAAGAGATAATCTTTCCCAAAACTCATGTAACTTGCTCTCAATATGTGTTTGTTAATTTCCGTGCCAAAAACTATACACCCTATATCTAGGAACGGAGGGAGTAATTCGGACTGGATTTAAAAGAAGAAATCAAGAGTTAGAATGAATAGGTCCATGGAACGTCTCAACGCATGAAGATAAGATCTGAACCCTTCTTGAATGGATCTGGGTTCCGAGTCCACAAGAAACGTGGTGAGTAGTGGTGCTGGAATTAATTTGGGATGGGTTGCCAACGTTTGTTGGGGAGGGGCGCCGATGGTGCCCACGCCCATGTCGATGGAAGCTCTGTAGTGGGAAGAAATCGAAGGTGAGAGAGAACGAGAGAGATGCTGGGAGAGAGAGAGAGAGTGGGTGAGATGGCTCTTTGATGTGCCTTTGAGGGGGGCTTCATGCAAAATAGATGAGGTGAGACTGAGGAAGCCAATCTAGGGCGTACATGATCCAGTGGCTCATATTGCCATTTTCAGATTTGCAGAACTTGTAGCATTTTCACATGATACGGTCCTGATGGACCATGGCCCCTCGCTGGAGGGAGGGTTTTTGTTATTTCTTCATGTTGTTTCCCAGTGCTTCTTTTGCATGGTGAGCGGTGGCTACATCCTCAAGCTAGAATAAGGTTATCCCGCCCTATCCTCGCTTCATGGTGCGTCTAGCGTTGACGGAGGCATTTTGGAGTCGTGTGCCTGGTGGAACTCGCAAGACCCAGTCGGTTTTCGTGTTCGTTGGTGTAGTTTTAGGTTAGTCTCTTCCGATCTACAGTTGTCATCATTGACGATAGTTGTTGGTCCGCTGGTGTGGTGACCCTGCAAACCACTGCATGTTGTAGTATGCCAGTCGTTGATATAACATTCACGAAGTACCAATGCGCAAATATTACATCCCTCAGAGTAGTACAACAGAAACATAGCTGGTCTCAAGATCATTCACATATTATTACAATCCATATATTTACATCAACTTGGAGCTCCTCCTAGGTCCATAGAGGTTTACTCCTTGGTTCGAGTTGAACCCTATTTAACTTACATAATATAAGTCTCAGCAAGTTAAACATTATTGGTCTCGAGCAACTAAATACTAAAGAGTTCGTGCTGCTCGGTTACTACTACTACTTTGTGGTTCACGCTTCTTCTCCTTCTGGAACCTCCCCGGTTCCGTAGACTATAAGGTAGTCGACCCCCTCTATTCCTCCAGAGAGGTCTGGCTATTCGTAACAGATCCCATCTGCTACATCTGGTCCTTCGGTGGCCTCCTTAAGGTGATTCAGACAGTCTAAGCAGGGGATTATAAGAGGTATGAGTACGAGCGTACTCAACAAGTTCATTATAGGAAAGAGGTGTTTAATGCACTAGCTACGACATTAGACCAGAAAGTCTAATATCAATGCAAGTTTTCATAATCATTTCTTCAAAAGGTTGCTTTTATTCAAAAGAACTATGTCCGTCAGCCTTCACCGGTTTACTAGAACTTCATGGAGTTCCTTTCCGGCAGCATTCGCAGTTCCAAATCCCGGAACAAGGAGTGCCAGGTCACGATTCATTACACTCTACAAAGGTGTGTTGCTTTACCCATAAGAGATCTTAACCTTGGTGCCAACCGGGCAACTTTCTCGTCCACACTTCCGTGGTGTGAGGCCCGGTATAAGGTCCTAGCCAAATTATACTCCTCCGCGACCTCGCACACCCACCCTTTGTTGCAATTCCGACCTTGGGTCCTCACCGGTCAGCGTACCCCTATGGTTCCGACCTCGACAACAACCAGTTTCGCGACCCGATTCCTTCGCCGGTCGTTGCAACCCCTCATAGACCGCATTACCATGGGGAATTAGAATGGGATCCCCACCCTCACGTTGTTCTCGCAAGATACAACTTCTACGGTAAGCGCATCCGTTGATGTACGAGAGGAAGAAGTACAATTGACTACTCTGTCCCACTCCAGATCTTATGGTTAACACGAGTTTTACGGCACAAGAATCACTGGACGACATTGGTTGTTAATCCTAGATGGATATAAACCCTTGCAATGGAACCTCCACCATACTCATACCATGATTACATTGCCCACCTCATAGTCATATTCATAGTTATGAAATTAATTCTTTTGCTTTTCATGCAGGAGTGATAATCATAGTTCTTTGCAAGTAATTTGGGAAAAATACTCAAGTAACATGAGCAAGCGATGAATTTTCCTAAAGACTGCAAAGTATTGCAGTTGGATGGTGTGGACTGACCCTTGTCCTCTGTTTCTGAAAGATAGCATCATTGTCCGATAAGGGCAATGGTTAAAGATTCAAATATGCATGCTTTCCAATTTTAGGGTTTGGTTCCCCCCTTCCCGGTGTTTTGTTATTTCATGTCGGAGGTGTTGAATAAGAATCATTTATGATTAATCCTTAAGAGTGAAAATATTAACTTGGAATGTTGCCAAGTTATTTTGAAGTCCTTTTGAATTTATGGACTTATTTAATCATTAAAAATATGGGCTTATTTTTAATGATTCTTTATTACTCGATTTTTCTTTGAATTAAATAATGGTTCCAATTTTTCTGTCTCAAAAATTCTATTTCATATTTTATTTGGATAGAGAATAAAATTTTAAGTGGTTTACTTATTTTTCTCTATTTTTTAGAGTTATTTTCAGTTTTCAAAATTTGGTCAAAGTTTCAGTTTAAATGAAATTTGGAAATTACCAAATTGCCCCTTGGGCCCACCTGTCAGTGGAGCCCAGTGGGTTGGGCTAGACCCGTTCGGGTCAGACCGACCCACTCGGTCGCTCGCCACTTCCTCCCCCGCGCCTCCTCGACGAACCCTAGCTCTCCCGCGACACTGCGGTCGCCGCCGCCATCGCCGCTTTGTTCCTGCCTCCTCCGGCCGTCTCCGGCGATGAGATTGGTCGCAATCGAACCGCCTCTCGACGGTGCATCGATTGGTCCGCGTCGATCTGGGATTCAAGGTCGCCTTCGTTCTCCTCCAACCCTACTGCAACTAGGGTTGCATGGTGCTGCGGCGATCTGACGGTCGCCGAGGTTCCTGGTGAAGGTGGTGCAACGGTGAACCTCGCCGCGGTCGTGCTGGAGCATGTCCGCCTCGGCGACGCTTGGCCTGGCCGCGGATGGGTGCTACCGTGGAGGGTGGTGCCGCCGTGCCGCCATGGCACGCCATGGTGCTCTGCTCCAGGTACGCATTCCCCTCTTTTTCTCTTCCTTCTCTTCTTCTCCATCTCCTCTTCGTCTAGCTCTGGTTGTTGATTGCTCCTCCTCCTGGAGATGCTACCATGTCAGGCCTTTGCGGCTATGCTGTGTTGGCTGCTGCTGCTGTGCTGCGTGTGCTAGCTGTTGCTGTGCTGCGTGTGCTAGCTAATGTTGTGTTGTGCTATCCTAGTTACTGCTATGCTTTTGTTCATGTAATTGTTGTTGCTGTGAAGCTTTTGCACATGCTCATGAGCATGTTGTGATGTGATACGTCTCCGACGTATCGATAATTTCTTATGTTCCATGCCACATTATTGATGATATCTACATGTTTTATGCACACTTTATGTCATATTCGTGCATTTTCTGGAACTAACCTATTAACAAGATGCCGAAGAGCCATTTGTTGTTTTCTGCTGTTTTTGGTTTCAGAAATCCTAGTAACGAAATATTCTCGGAATTGGACGAAATCAACGCCCAGGGTCCTATTTTGCCACGAAGCTTCCGGAAGACCGAAGAGGAGTCGAAGTGGGGCCACGAGGCGCCGCCACTAGGGCGGCGCGGCCCAGGCCCTGGCCGCGCCGACCTATGGTGTGGGGCCCTCGTGTGGCCCCCCACGTTGCCCTTCCGCCTACTTAAAGCCTCCGTCGCGAAAACCCCAGAAAGAAGAACCACGATACGGAAAACCTTCCAGAGACGCCGCCGCCGCCAATCCCATCTCGGGGGATTCTGGAGATCTCCTCCGGCACCCCGCCGGAGAGGGGATTCATCTCCCGGAGGACTCTTCACCGCCATGGTCGCCTCCGGAGTGATGAGTGAGTAGTTCACCCCTGGACTATGGGTCCATAGCAGTAGCTAGATGGTTGTCTTCTCCTCATTGTGCTTCATTGTTGGATCTTGTGAGCTGCCTAACATGATCAAGATCATCTATCTGTAATGCTATATGTTGTGTTTGTCGGGATCCGATGGATAGAGCATACCATGTTATGTTAATTATCAAGTTATTACCTATGTGTTGTTTATGATCTTGCATGCTCTCCGTTATTAGTAGAGGCTCGGCCAAGTTGATGCTAGTAACTCCAAGAGGGAGTATTTATGCTCGATAGTGGGTTCATGTCTCCGTGAATGCGGGGAGTGACAGAAACCCCTAAGGTTATGGATGTGTTGTTGCCACTAGGGATAAAACATTGATGCTATGTCCGAGGATGTAGTTATTGATTACATTACGCGCAATACTTAATGCAATTGTCCGTTGTTAGCAACTTAATACTGGAGGGGGTTCGGATGATAACTCCGAAGGTGGACTTTTTAGACATAGATGCGATTGGATGGCGGTCTATGTACTTTGTCGTAATGCCCAATTAAATCTCACTTGTACTTATCATGACATGTATGTGCATTGTTATGCCCTCTCTATTTGTCAATTGCCCGACCGTAATTTGTTCACCCAACATGTTTTTATCTTATGGGAGAGACACCTCTAGTGAACTGTGGACCCCGGTCCATTCTTTTATACTCGAAATACAAATCTGATGCAATACTTGTTCTTTACTCGTTTTCTTGCAAACAATCATCTTCCACACAATACGGTTAATCCTTTGTTACAAGCAAGCCGGTGAGATTGACAACCTCACTGTTTCGTTGGGGCAAAGTACTTTGGTTGTGTTGTGCAGGTTCCACGTTGGCGCCGAAATCTCCGGTGTTGCGCCGCACTACATCCCGCCGCCATCAACCTTCAACGTGCTTCTTGACTCCTACTGGTTCGATTAAACCTTGGTTTCTTACCGAGGAAATTTGCCGTTGTGCGCATCACACCTTCCTCTTGGGGTTCCCAACGGACGTGTCAATTACACGCATCAAGCAAATTTCCGGCGCCGTTGCGGGGAGATCAAGACACGCTGCAAGGGGAGTCTCCACTTCCCAATCTCTTTACTTTGTTTTTGTCTTGCTTTATTTTATTTACTACTTTGTTTGCTGCATTATATCAAAACACAAAAAAATTAGTTGCTAGTTTTACCTTATTTACTGTCTTGTTTGCTATATCAAAAACACAAAAAAATTAGTTACTTGTATTTACTTTATCTAGTTTGCTTTATTTACTACTGCTAAAATGGCCACCCCTGAAAATACTAAGTTGTGTGACTTCACTAGCACAAATAATAATGATTTCTTATGCACACCTATTGCTCCACCTGCTACTACAGCGGAATTCTTTGAAATTAAACCAGTTTTACTGAATCTTGTTATGCGAGAGCAATTTTCTCGGTGTTAGTTACGATGATGCTGCTGCCCATCTCAATAATTTTGTTGAATTGTGTGAAATGCAAAAGTATAAAGATGTAGATGGTGACATTATAAAATTAAAATTGTTTCCTTTCTCATTAAGAGGAAGAGCTAAAGATTGGTTGCTATCTCTGCCTAAGAATAGTATTGATTCCTGGACTAAATGCAAGGATGCTTTTATTGGTAGATATTATCCCCCTGCTAAAACTATATCTTTGAGGAGTAGCATAATGAATTTTAAACAATTGGATAATGAAAATGTTGCTCAAGCTTGGGAAAGAATGAAATCTTTGGTTAAAAATTGCCCAACCCATGGATCGACTACTTGGATGATCATCCAAACCTTCTATGCAGGACTAAATTTTTCTTCGCGGAATTTATTGGATTCAGCTGCTGGAGGTACCTTTATGTCCATCACTCTTGGTGAAGCAACAAAGCTCTTTGATAATATGATAGTTAATTACTCTGAATGGCACACGGAAAGAGCTCCACAAGGTAAGAAGGTAAATTCTGTTGAAGAATCCTCTTCCTTGAATGATAAGGTTGATGCTATTATGTCTATGCTTGTGAATGGTAGGACTAATGTTGATCCTAATAATGTTCCATTAGCTTCATTGGTTTCCCAAGAAGAACATGTTGATGTAAACTTCATTAAAAATAATAATTTCAACAACAATGCTTATCGGAACAATTCTAGTAATAACTATAGGCCATATCCTTATAATAATGGTAACGGTTATGCTAATTCTTATGGGAATTCTTACAACAATAATAGGAATACACCCCCTGGACTTGAAGCTATGCTTAAAGAATTTATTAGTACACAAACTCGCCTTTAACAAATCGTTGAGGAAAAGCTCAATAAAATTGATATTCTCGCTTCTAAGGTTGATAGTCTTGCCTCTGATGTTGATCTTTTGAAATCGAAAGTTATGCCTAATAGGGATATTGAAAATAAAATTGTTACTACAGCAAATTCCATCCAAGTTATAATTAATGAGAATATAAGATTAATGGCCGAACTGCGTGCTAGGTGGGATAGAGAAGAAAATGAAAAACTAGCTAAAGAGAAAAATGTAGCTAAAGTTTGGACTATTACCACCACTAGCAATGCTAATGATTCACATGTTGCTGCACCTCCTACTATCAATAACAAAATAATTGGTGTTGGCAATGTTTCTACTCCTAGTGCAAAGCGCGCAAAATTACCTGAAACTGCTAAAACTACTGAAACTGCCAGTGATAAAACTGCTGAAATTTTTTCCAACCTTGGGGATGATAATCCCATTGCTTTAGATTCTAATGATTTAGATTTTGATGATTGCCACATCTCTGAAGTTATAAAGTTCTTACAAAAACTTGCTAAGAGTCCCAATGCTAGCGTTGTAAACTTGGCTTTCACAAAACATATTACAAATGCTCTCATAAAAGCTAGAGAAGAGAAACTAAAACTTGAAACTTCTATTCCTAGAAAGCTAGAGGATGGTTGGGAGCCCATCATTAAAATGAGGGTCAAAGATTTTGATTGTAATACTTTATGTGATCTTGGTGCAAGTATTTCTGTTATGCCTAAGAAAGTCTATGATATGCTTGACTTGCCACCATTGAAAAACTGTTATCCGGATGTTAATCTCGTCGATAATGCTAAAAAGAAACCTTTGGGGAAAGTTGATAATGTTCATATTATGGTTAACAATAACCTTGTCCCCGTTGATTTTGTTGTCTTGGATATTGAATGCAATGCATCTTGCCCCATTATATTGGGAAGACCTTTTCTTCGAACCGTTGGTGCTACTATTGATATGAAGGAAGGTAATATTAAATATCAATTTCCTCTCAAGAAAGGTATGGAACACTTCCCTAGAAAGAGAATGAAGTTACCTTATGATTCTATTATTAGAACAAATTATGATGTTGATGCTTCATCTCTTGATGTTACTTGAGTTACACTTTCTGCGCCTAGCTGAAAGGCGTTAAAGAAAAGCGCTTATGGGAGACAACCCATGTTTTTACTACAGTATTTTTGTTTTATATTTGAGTCTTGGAAGTTGTTTACTACTGTAGCAACCTCTCCTTATCTTAGTTTTATGTTTTGTTGTGCCAAGTAAAGTCTTTGATAGTAAAGTAAATACTAGATTTGGATTACTGCGCAGAAACAGATTTCTTTGCTTGTCACGAATCTGGGTCTAATTCTCTGTAGGTAACTCAGAAAATTAAGCCAATTTACGTGAGTGATCCTCAGATATGTACGCAACTTTCATTCAATTTGGGCATTTTCATTTGAGCAAGTCTGGTGCCCTAATAAAATCCATCTTTACGGACTGTTCTGTTTTGACAGATTCTGCTTTTATTTCGCATTGCCTCTTTTGCTATGTTCGATGAATTTCTTTGATCCATTAATGTCCAGTAGCTTTATGCAATGTCCAGAAGTGTTAAGAATGATTGTGTCACCTCTGAACATGTTAATTTTTATTGTGCACTAACCCTCTAATGAGTTGTTTCGAGTTTGGTGTGGAGGAAGTTTTCAAGGATCAAGAGATGAGTATGATACAATATGATCAAGGAGAGTGAAAGCTCTAAGCTTGGGGATGCCCCGGTGGTTCACCCCTGCATATTCTAAGAAGACTCAAGCGTCTAAGCTTGGGGATGCCCAAGGCATCCCCTTCTTCATCGACAATATTATCGAGTTCCTCCCCCGAAACTATATTTTTATTCCGTCACATCTTATGCACTTGCTTGGAGCGTCGGTTTGTTTTTGTTTTTGTTTTGTTTGAATAAAATGGATCCTAGCATTCGCTTTGTGGGAGAGAGACACGCTCCTCTGTAGCATATGGACAAGTATGTCCTTAGGCTCTACTCATAGTATTCATGGCGAAGTTTCTTCTTCGTTAAATTGTTATATGGTTGGAATTGGAAAATGCTACATGTAGTAACTCTAAAATGTCTTGGATAATTTGATACTTGGCAATTGTTGTGCTCATGTTTAAGCTCTTGCATCATATACTTTGCACCCATTAATGAAGAAACACTTAGAGCTTGCTAATTTGGTTTGCATATTTGGTTTCTCTAGAGTCTAGATAATATCTAGTATTGAGTTTTGAACAACAAGGAAGACGGTGTAGAGTCTTATATTGTTTACAATATGTCTTTTATGTGAGTTTTGCTGCACATGTTCATCCTTGTGTTTGTTTCAAATAACCTTGCTAGCCTAAACCTTGTATCGAGAGGGAATACTTCTCATGCATCCAAAATACTTGAGCCAACCACTATGCCATTTGTGTCCACCATACCTACCTACTACATGGTATTTATCCGCCATTCCAAAGTAAATTGCTTGAGTGCTACCTTTAAAATTCCATCATTCACCTTTGCAATATATAGCTCATGGGACAAATAGCTTAAAAACTATTGTGGTATTGAATATGTACTTATGCACTTTATCTCTTATTAAGTTGCTTGTTGTGCGATAACCATGTTTCGGGGACGCCATCAACTATTCTTTGTTGAATATCATGTGAGTTTCTATGCATGTCCGTCTTGTACGAAGTAAGAGAGATCTACCACCTTAATGGTTGGAGCATACATAATGTTAGAGAAGAACATTGGGCCGCTAACTAAAGCCATGATTCATGGTGGAAGTTTCAGTTTTGGACATATATCCTCAATCTCATATGAGAATAATAATTGTTGCCACATGCTTATGCATTAAAGAGGAGTCCATTATCTGTTGTCCATGTTGTCCCGGTATGGATGTCTAAGTTGAGAATAATCAAAAGCGAGAAATCCAAAATGCGAGCTTTCTCCTTAGACCTTTGTACATGCGGCATGGAGGTACCCCATTGTGACACTTGGTTAAAACATGTGTATTGCGATGATCCGGTAGTCCAAGCTAATTAGGACAAGGTGCGGGCACTATTAGTATACTATGCATGATGCTTGCAACTTGTAAGATATAATTTTCATAACTCATATGCTTTATTACTACCGTTGACAAAATTGTTTCATGTTTTCAAAATAAAAGCTCTAGCACAAATATAGCAATCGATGCTTTCCTCTTTGAAGGACCATTCTTTTTACCTTTATGTTGAGTCGGTTCACCTATCTCTCTCCATCTCAAGAAGCAAACACTTGTGTGAACTGTGCATTGATTCCTACATACTTGCATATTGCACTTGTTATATTACTCTATGTTGACAATTATCTATGAGATATACATGTTACAAGTTGAAAGCAACCGCTGAAACTTAATCTTCCTTTGTGTTGCTTCAATACCTTTACTTTGATTTATTGCTTTATGA
>NC_061514.1:299474698-299514291 GCF_022539505.1 Lolium rigidum | reverse complement strand
GTCAAGTCCCAAAGTCGGTCCTTAACGATGTGTACCGAGGTGGGTTTCCCCAGAGGCCGCAACCCCCAGCCACCACGACCACGCTTACCTGCACGTTATGTAACTTTAACCCCCAAGCAAAATGCAATGCATATGACCAGGTAACGCGCAAACTATGTGACTCATGGAATCTACTAGGCAAGTTAGTGAGTCGAGAGGGTACCATAATAGGGCCTCGTGTGGTTGTACGCTCGGTCTTGGTTCAAGAGGCGAGAACTCGGTTCCTAGGGTCGGCAGAAACGAAACAACCCACCACATCCCAATGTGGCCTCTCGTCTGAGCCTTTAATCATATTTATCATCATCTCTATACTTACCACGTCAACCTGTCATGCTAGATTCATTTCATTGTAAGGCTCCAGTCCGAAGACCGGCGTAGTAGCGTAACAAACTAAGCATGGCTAAGCATAAAGAGATAAAGGCTCTCGCGACGCACACATGCCAAACCTAGTTATGCTAGGAGCAGTGGATCAGAGTATCGAGGCTACAAAGGTCGGACATGCAACAGATAGGGTAACTCTATCTATCGATAAAGGACAGTTGAATCGTATGCGATATGTAGGAACCACAGATAAAAGCATTTCGAAATCATAGATGAACCGGGTTAGGGCTTGCCTTGTCCCTCAGCGGATGAGTACTGTTCTTCGGTGCCGTTGACGTCCGACTTCGGCTCAGATCCTATCACGAAGAACCAAATACCGGAAAGGGGGAACAAACATTCACGACATGGCATAATGCAATGCGCATACAATATGAATGACATGTCAGATTAACGGAATTGAGCAACCCTAGGTGCATCATCAGATTAAAGGGGTTCCGGCATCGGACACCGCCATATGAGAGGGTTCGATTAGGGTTTATCTACATTTGCAAGTTTAAATGTTGTAATGATGTATGAGATGCTCATGAACATGTAGGATTTCAAATTCTGAACAAGTTGATATATTACACATCATTTTCTGAATTAAAAATAAACATAAAATAATAAAATGGCCGGCTGACATCATCATGACGTTAGCACGATGTCAGCCAGGCCATGGCCGGCCAGGTTGGCCACGGCCTCGACGAAGCGGGGTGCCAGGGGCCAAGCGGGCGCGCGCGTTGGACGCGCATGAGGAGGGCGAACCTCCTGGGAGCGGCGCCACCCGCCAATGGTCGCCGGAGCCGGCCGGCGGCGAGCTTCCGCGGAGGCCGGGGTCAGGCGCACGTCGCCGGCATGCTACGGGCTGCAATCGTAGAGGGGAGGAGCACCAGGCGACTCAGAATCTCACCGCGAGCACGGGAGGCTGGACGGCGTCGCCGGAGATGGCCTGAATCGCCGGCGAACGGCGATGGCCGGCGCGGCAGAGGTCGCCCGAGTTGCGCGGTAGGGGGCTCCCCGGCGGCAGCCATTTGCTGGAGGAGGTCGAGGGCGTCGAGGCGGAGCTCCCTGGCTCGTCGGAGGAGCGCGGGAAGGAGCGGAGCGGCGGCGATGGCGAGCTGGCCGGGCCTAGGGTTTGGTCCCGTTCGGTGCAGAGAAGTGGAGAGGGAGGGAGGTGGCGAAACGGGGCTTCTCCCCTGGTCGGCGGCGGCCTTTATAGGCGGCCAGGGGGCGGCGGGGCCATCCAGGCCGCCGGTAGCATCGACGGCCACGGCGTCGACATGCAGGAGCCTGCCTGCCTGCGTGGAGAAGAAGACATGGGGGTTTTGCAGAAAACCCCCTGGTCTTCAAGGTTTTCTCAGCAATTTTTAAAATAGGAGGATTTTGGTGATTTTTGGGGTATTTTGACTCAAATTTTCAAGGGGGTTTTTGCACCAAAAATTTTATTAGACAAAACTACAACTTTTGGCAAATTTGTTTCAACACTTTTTATTGCAAGATTTCTCAAATTTTAAATGCAAATGCATGCCATGCTTATGATCAACTAACAACAGTGTTGATTAACAAAGTTGGTATGTTACAACTCTACCCTCCTTACAAGAATCTCGTCCCCGAGATTCCTAAGTTTTAGATCGAAGACGATCTTCTCGTTCCCAGGTTGCTTCTGACTCAGAGTGATGAGACCATTGAACTTTCATGAATTTGATGGTTTGACGCCGAGTTTTACGCTCAGCTTCATCAAGGATACGGATAGGATACTCTCGATAGGTCAGATCCTCTTGGAGATCAAGTGTCTCGTGATCAACACCACGGATGGGATCTTTGAAGCAACGTCTGAGTTGGGAGACATGGAAGACGTCATGAACTTAAGGAAAGGTTGGAGGGAGTTCCAACTTGTAGGCAAGTGCACCTCGTTTAGCAAGGATGCGGAAAAGACCAAGATAGCGAGGAGCTAGTTTGCCTTTATACCGAAACGATGGACACCTCTTAAAGGAGTGACTCGAAGATTAGCTTGCTCGCCAACTTCATAGCGAACTTCTTGATGATGACGATCATAATTGCTCTTTTGACGAGACTGAGCAGCTTTCAAACGCTCTCGGATAATGCCAACTTGATCTTCTGCTTCCTTGATCATGTCCGGTCCAAAGAACTGTCTTTCACCGGTTTCTGACCAATTCAGAGGGGTTCGACATTTCCGTCCATAAAGAGCTTCAAAAGGTGCCATACCCAGACTAGATTGGAGACTGTTGTTATAGGAGAATTCAGCAAATGGGAGGCACTTTTCCCAATTCTTGCCAAAGGATATAACACAGGCCCTGAGCATGTCTTCAAGGATTTGATTCACCCTTTCGGTTTGACCACCGGTTTGAGGATGATAGGCCGTGCTGAAGGAAAGATTTGTTCCCATAGAATTTTGAAGACTTTCCCAGAATTTCGAGGTAAACAAGCTTCCACGATCAGAGATAATCTTTTTCGGAACACCATGGAGAGAGACTATTCGGGATATGTAAAGATCCGCTAGTTGACTAGCACGAATAATTTCCCGAACAGGAAGGAAGTGAGCAACCTTGGATAGACGATCCACCACTACCTATATGGCATCATTTCCCTTTGGAGTTTTGGGAAGTACGGTAATGAAATCCATTCCAATTTCATCCCATTTCCATTCAGGAGTAGATAGATGTTGAAGAGTACCAGCTGGTCTTTGATGCTCAGCTTTTACACGACGGCAAACATCGCATTCAGCTATGAAGCGAGCAATTTCTCTTTTCATCCGGGTCCACCAGAACCTTTGGCGAAGATCCTGATACATCTTTGTGCTTCCAGGATGAATAGATAGAGGAGACTCATGAGCTTCTCGGAGGATCAGCTCTCTTAGGTTCTTTTTCTTCGGCACCACCAAGCGGTTACCAAAGTAAACAACACCTTGATCATTGACGGAGAAACATTTAGCCTTTCCGCTAGCAATGTTCTCTTTGATCTTAGTGATACCCAAATCACGCTTCTGAGCGGCTTTGATCTGGTCTTCAAGAGAGGGTTTCACCTCTAAGTTGGCAAGGAATCCCCGAGGCACAACTTCAAGATTGAGTCGTGCAAATTCCTCATGGAGGGCAGGTTGATATTGCTTGAGCATGAGATTGTTGCAATATGACTTCCGACTTAGCGCGTCAGCAACGACGTTGGCCTTGCCGGGCTGATAGTTAAGACCCAAATCATAGTCTTTGATGAGTTCCAACCATCTTGTCTGCCTGAGATTCAGATTCGGTTGGGTAAAGAGATACTTCAGGCTTTGATGATCCGAGTATAACTCGCAACGATTACCGTAAAGGTAAGGTCGCCATTGCTTAAGAGCATGGACAACAGCTGCAAGCTCTAAATCATGGGTTGGATAATTTAGCTCATGTGGCTTCAACTGTCGAGAGGCATAAGCCACTACATGGCCATCTTGCATCAACACACATCCGAGCCCTTGAAGAGATGCATCACAGAAGATGACAAAGTCTTTGCTTGTGTCTGGAAGGACAAGTACCGGGGCGGTAATCAGCTTTATTTTCAGTGTCTGGAAACTTTCTTCAGCCTTTTCTAACCACTCAAATTTCTTATCTTTCTTGAGAAGATCAGTCATTGGTTTGGCGATCTTGGAGAAATTCTCGATGTATCGACGGTAATAACCCGCCAATCCAAGAAAACTCCAAATTTCTTTGGCTGACTTAGGAGTCTTCCAGTCAAGAACGGATTGAACTTTATCTGGAATAACTGCAACACCTTTTGCAGAGGCCACATGGCCAAGAAATATGAGCTCTTGTAGCCAAAACTCACATTTAGAGAACTTGGCATAGAGGCGATGTTCACGAAGCTTTGTCAGCACCAAACGTAAGTGTTCAGTGTGTTCTTCTTCGGTTTTGGAGTAGACCAGAATATCATCAATGTAGATAATGACGAATTTGTCAAGATACTCCATAAACACTGAGTTCATGAGCCGCATAAAAGTGGCTGGAGCATTTGTGAGGCCAAAGGACATGACTGTGTACTCGTAAAGACCATAACAAGTCATGAACGCCGTTTTTGGAATGTCCTCCGTGCGGATTTTGATTTGATGGTAGCCTGATCTCAAATCCATCTTGGAAAAGACTATGGCACCACTCAATTGATCGAAAAGATCATTGATTCGAGGTAGAGAATACTTGTTCTTGATGGTTACTGCGTTGAGCGGCCGGTAATCAACAACCAGACGCGGAACATTTGTATCCCTCTTCTTGACAAAGAGTGCAGGAGATCCCCAAGAAGAAGTACTGGGTTGGATGTATCTTTTCCCTTCTAACTCTTCTAACTGCTTCTTCAGTTCAACCAACTCTTCTCGAGGCATATGATAAGGATGTCGAGAAACAGAAGCAGTTCCAGGAACCAGCTCAATGACAAACTCCACACTTCGATCAGGTGGCATGCCAGGTAATTCTTCCAGAAAGACATCAGGGAAGTCACAAACCACCGGAACATCAGAAATTTCAAGCGGAGGTAAGACATCAAGGGCATACAACTCAGCATCAGGAATATGTACTGCTGATGGAGGTGTTGCTGACAGAGACCAATACAAAATGGAGCTTCCGGAAAGATCGGTCAGAGTAAGAGACTTGGCTGCACAATCAATGACAGCCTGATATTTAGCTAGCCAATCCATGCCCAAAATGATATCAATGTCGGTTGACTTGAGGGAAATGAGGGGAATCAGAAAAAGAAGATATCCAATCTCGATTTTATTCCCACGACTGACCATAGCGGTATACCAACTAGAACCAGGGGAATGAACCATAAGAGGGGTAGATGTGACGCCCCCAAACCGGTATCCTGAGGATTCCAGCGATCCCGCCGAAATCCGCACGATATCGATTCAGAGACGCCCTCCGACACGACGTGCGCGACGAATCACACACGTGATGCCAGAGGAATTAACACGAGCGGTAACATTACAACAGGATTACAATAGAGCCCACAAAATACATATATTACAACAACGACTCCAACGAGTCAAGATACAAATATACAATACAAAGATCCAACTCATACAGAAGATCGAATACGTCCGAGTACAGACAAGATACAAATTGGACTAAGAGTCCTGAAGATAACCAGCGGCGTCCATATCCCTGCCCAGGCCAAGCCGGAAGGGTAACCTTGCTAACGTCGTCTTCCTCGAACATATCTTCATACCTGCCTGGTTATATCCTGTAGAAGCAGCAATAAGTACGGATTCGTACTTAACAAGACTTCAAGACGTATAACCATTCGTCAACCAGTTGTCCTTTGTACTTGAGGCATGCAGGGGACCTAGAGGACGCAAGAGGAACGTCATAGGCAATATGGTGGAGTTAAGCGGCAGCGCAAGCACTAAAAACCTATAGAGACACTCTACAACATTCGTCTAATCAGAGAAGGTGAGAGAGCGCATAAGGTAACAGATAAAATACTACGCAAACATAACCCAGCCGATTACACATATCCCCTCCAACAATTGCGAAGAGGCAATGTAAAAGGCACTCAACGGTGGACAAGTTTTATTAGGTAACGGTTGTAGTAAGGCTATATTACTACGCAAGTTATTATCAGATTATTAGCAACAAGATAACGGTGTAAGTTTTTCTATGATCAAGCTATACAATTCCAAGTCGTCCATAACCGCGGACACGGCTTATCGATAAGATGTACACCCTGCAGGGGTTGCCCAAATGTAACTATACGCATGCTCGAACCCACTTACTACAGGTGGAGTCTCACATCAAGACCGTTCCCAATGCAAGAGAAAGTTTAAATGGGAGCCACCCAACTAAGCTACCCGTGACGAAGTCCGGCCATACTCCGATACGGATCCAGAGGTTTGCGCCGGCGGCTAGGCGTGCGAACCACACGCTTCGCTTCCGCAAGGTACAGTACAGAATATAAACACCCGATGGCAACAGGAAGTAAACACCCGAAGGCAACAGTAAGTAAAGCATGGCATAGGCAAATAAAACCAAGGTTGTGGCTCCCAATAAACAGACTCGAGGAAAGGTAGTGGGTGATGGGGGTCCCACTCCCCCACGTACGGGTAGAGCGCTCAATCTCGGAACAGATAACAAGAACTCGGATCTTAGGGGACATTAGCAAGTCAAAGTTCCGATGCTTTCGCAAAGGGGCTCACAGATGCCTCTGCTTACAATTTTAGTTGTTAACAATTAAGTAAAGCATGTGTATCTCCAACAATTGATATAGCATGTGATAACCTCCCAACAACCCAACATATCCCGATAAAATAACAACAACGGTAACGAGATAAAACGGCACTAGCATGCACTACGACTCGCAAGGCAGACCCGATAACCAAACAATAGCTGTAGGTGGTTGGTGGAGTCAATATAGGCTGCTTGAGGTAACAAGTGGAAGGGACACGTGACAAGAACGCAACTTAAGGATAGCATGAGACAGAAGGCAAAATAAAATAGGTGAGCGACTCCTGCAGGGACAGGAGTATAGGAGAAATGCTTGCCTGTTAAAGCTCGCCGAGGAACATCCGGAGAACTTGTCGTATCTCACAACACCACTTCGTGATCCTATCCGGAAAGAAGCAAATGCTGGAACACAGAACGGATGCACCACTTACTACTACGGAAGAAGAATCGGCATGATCATGATATGATATGCATGGCATGGCAAACATGATGCGATGCAACCTATATCCAATTTAAGCGGAATCGGAATCCCGTCATACAATTATTAGGTTCTAGTTATTTATCTACCCCGCATATTAATTGTTGATTATCATGGCATGGGTGAGCTACACAAATTTAAATGGAACCGGGACAAGACTAGCAATCCCGCACAATTCCATATTTAATATTAGGTGATTCGCTATTACCCGGTATAAGCATGGCATGGGTGCGCTACGCAAATTTAAATGGAACCGGGACAAAAGATAGCACTCCCGCACAATTCCATATTTAAATTAGGTGATTCGCTATTACCCAAACCACCACAAGATATCCGACGCGATGCATAATGATATGATAAATGCAACAAGTTATATAGCATTTAGAAAATAGGCTCATGGTCGAGGTCTCACGGTATCGGAACAAAGGTGATCGTCGGATTCGGGTTCGGAGAGGAAGAAGATGAAGCCGGTTCGAAGAACTTCGGATCCGAGAAGAAGGCCTTGGTGTTCCGGCTTCAATTGTTGGTGGAGATCTTCCATGTACATCTCTCGGAAGATCCTGGCAGTTCCCCGATGGTGGAATTCTTGAGGAGGCACCGACGCCAACAAACTTGGCAGCAAGGAGACGTGGACGATGAATCAAGGAGACCGCCGTATCCGCGAGGCGACCATACAGACATGCACAACAAGGTAGCATTTAGCATAGTCGAAGACATACTGCACAGTGCACGATCACGGGAAATCAAAAGGAGTCACACACAAAAATGGCAGGAACAGGCATACGTCCAGAGGAATCGCGCGTGGCGCGGACGCTAAGCCGATGGCAAAACAGCCAGCGCCACTTGGAACGGAGGGGCGGCCCGTCGTGGAGATGATGCAGGGCGTGCAGAACAAAGTTGGGCGTGCTCGAGGGCGGTGCGGTGCTGCTCGGGTAGAGGAAGAGGGCGACGGAAGGAAACGCGCACGCAGAGGAACTCGAGGGAAGCGACCAAGGACGTGCTCAAGATGGGGAGGTCGACGAGGCCAGGCAGAGCTGCGCGGAGACCGGGTCGACGGCGCGGAGCAGACGAGAGGAGCACGAGGCGGCGCGCTCGCGTGGCACGCAGCAGAGGGGAGGCGCAGGGGACGAGCTCAGCGGGACAGCGTGGCCACGGGGCGCTGCGCGGGTGGCGGCGGACGCGTGCTGCGGGGTCGGGCGAGCTGAGGCGGCTGCCGGCGGTGAGGGAGAGACGAAGGGGAGGAGGTCGCGAGCGGCGAACGGGTGGCGGCGGCGGCCAACGAAGGAAGCAGAGGTCGGGTCGCGAGTCGCTGCGCTTGAGCGAGGAGGAGCGACACTTGCGTGCGGGAGGAGAGGAGATGGACTCAGGGACCTGAAAGAAAAGGTTGCCGGCGGCGCGGGGTGGAAAATGAAAAACAGCCAGGGATGGCCGGTGGGGTGCTAGGGTTTGGCCGGGCGGGCCAGGTGGGCTGCCGGCTGGGCTTTAGGTGGGCTGGCGGTGGAGAACCAAGGAAGAGGCCGACTAGGCCTGGCTGGCCTGGTTCGGCTGGGAGGTCTCTCTCCCCTTTTTTTTTACTTAAAACATTTTGCTGTTTTATTTTGCAGTTTTGTTTTAAAGCATTTACAAATAGATTTAACAATGAAAATAAACAGAGAAAGAAGAGGTATAATTTGAAATAAGATAAGGGATTATAATAGAAATAAAATAAGGTTTAATAAAATATTTATGAAGTTGAAAATATATGCATGATGCCATGATAATGCATAAAAGAAAAAATAACAAACAAATCTAATAGGGGTTTTTCCGGGGCCGTTATAGTAAACAAGCAGTAGTAACGAGCATAGATGGTAACTTGCATAGAAACAAGAACAAGCAGCTGATAGCACGATGATTTAGGAACAAGGCCTAGGGATTAGACTTTCACTCAGTGGACACTCTCAACATTGATCACATAACAGAATAGATAAATGCATACTCTACACTCTTGTTGGATGATGAACACATTGCGTAGGATTACACGAACCCTCAATGCCGGAGTTAACAAGCTCCACAATTCAATGCTCATATTTAAGTAACCTTTGAGTGCAAGATAGATCAAAACGACTAAACCAAGTACTAACATGAGCATGCACACCGTCACCTTCATGCACTATGTAGGAGGAATAGATCACATCAATATTATCATAGCAATAGTTAACTTCACAATCTACAAGAGATCATGATCATAGCATAAACCAAGTACTAACACGGATGCACACACTCGTCACCATTACACACGTGCAGGAGGAATAAAACTACTTTAATAACATATCACTAGAGTAGCACATAGATAAATTGTGATACAAAACACATTGCAATCATAAAGAGATATAAATAAGCACTTCACTATGCCATTCATAACAAGTGAATAAGTATTCTGTGAAATATAGCCTAAGAGACCCACACGGTGCACACACTCGTCACCTTTACACACGTGGGACAAGGAGTCTCCTGAGATCACATAAGTAAAACTCACTTGACTAGCATAATGACATCTAGATTACAAGCATCATCATATGAATCTCAATCATGTAAGGCAGCTCATGAGATTATTGTATTGAAGCACATAGGAGAGAGATGAACCACATAGCTACCGGTACAGCCCCGAGCCTCGATGGAGAACTACTCCCTCCTCATGGGAGCAAGCAACGGTGATGAAGATGGCGGTGGAGATGGCAGCGGTGTCGATGGAGAAGCCTTCCGGGCACTTCCCCGCTCCGGCAGGGTGCCGGAACGAGACTCCCGTCCCCTGCATCTTGGCTTCGCGATGGCGGCGGCTCCGGAAGGTTTTCCGTATCGTGGTTCTTCGCATCGTGGTTTTCGCGACGGAGGCTTTATATAGGCGAAGAGGCGGCGCAGAGGGTCGAAGGGGTGGCCACACCATATGGCGGCGCGGCCGTGGCCTGGGCCGCGCCGCCTATGGTCCGGGGCCCACAGTGCCCCCTCCGGTCCTTCCCGGGTGTTCTCGGATGCTTCCGGTGAAAATAGGAACCCGGGTCTTGATTTCGTCCGATTCCGAGAATATTTCGTTACTAGGATTTCGAAACCAAAAACAACATAAAATGCAGAACCGGCACTTCGGCATCTTGTTAATAGGTTAGTTCCGTAAAATGCACGAATATGACATAAAGTGTGCATAAAACATGTAGGTATCATCAATAATATGGCATAGAACATAAGAAATTATCGATACGTCTGGAGACGTATCAAGCATCCCTAGCTTAGTTCTCGCTCGTCCCGAGCGGGTAAAACGATAACAAAGATAATTTCTGAAGTGACATGCCATCATAACTTTGATCATACTATTTGTAAACATATGTAGTGAATGCAGCGATCAAAACAATGGTAATGACATGAGTAAACAAGTGAATCATAAAGCAAAGACTTTTCATGAATAGTACTTCAAGACAAGTATTAATAAGTCTTGCATAAGAGTTAACTCATAAAGCAATAAATCAAAGTAAAGGCATTGAAGCAACACAAAGGAAGATTAAGTTTCAGCGGTTGCTTTCAACTTGTAACATGTATATCTCATGGATAATTGTCAACATAGAGTAATATAACAAGTACAATATGCAAGTATGTAGGAATCAATGCACAGTTCACACAAGTGTTTGCTTCTTGAGGTGGAGAGAGATAGGTGAACTGACTCAACATAAAAGTAAAAAGAATGGTCCTTCAAAGAGGAAAGCATCGATTGCTATATTTGTGCTAGAGCTTTGATTTTGAAAACATAAAGAGAGCATAAAAGTAAAATTTTGAGAGGTGTTTGTTGTTGTCAACGAATGGTAGTGGGCACTCTAACTACCTCATCAACCAGACTTTCAAGAGCGGCTCCCATGAAGGACGTTATCTCTACCAGAGAAGGTAGATCATCCCTCTTCTCTTTGTTTACACATGTACTTTAGTTTAGTTTTTCTTTATTTATGGATGACACTCCTCCCAACCTTTTGCTTACACAAGCCATGGCTAACCGAATCCTCGGGTGCCTTCCAACAATCACATACCATGAAGGAGTGTCTATTTGCAAAATTAAGTTGCTTACCGATGAATCGTGAGCAAAACATGTGAAGAGAATTATTAATGCAAGTTAATTAATCTGGGCTGGGAACCCCATTGCCAGCTCTTTTTGCAAAATTATTGGATAAGCGGATGTAGCCACTAGTCCATTGTGAAAGTCCGTCGAAGTAAATGACAAGATCGAAAGATAAAACACCACATACTTCCTCATGAGCTATAAAACATTGACACAAATCAGAGGTGATAAATTTTGAATTATTTAAAGGTAGCACTCAAGCAATTTACTTTGGAATGGCGGAGAAATACCATGTAGTAGGTAGGTATGGTGGACACAAATGGCATAGTGGTTGGCTCAAGGATTTTGGATGCATGAGAAGTATTCCCTCTCGATACAAGGTTTAGGCTAGCAAGGTTATTTGAAACAAACACAAGGATGAACCGGTGCAGCAAAACTCACATAAAAGACATATTGTAAACATTATAAGACTCTACACCGTCTTCCTTGTTGTTCAAAACTCAATACTAGAAATTATCTAGACTCTAGAGAGACCAAATATGCAAACCAAATTAGCAAGCTCTAAGTGTTTCTTCATTAATGGGTGCAAAGTATATGATGCAAGAGCTTAAACATGAGCACAACAATTGCCAAGTATCAAATTATCCAAGACATTTTAGCAATTACTACATGTAGCATTTTCCAATTCCAACCATATAACAATTTAACGAAGAAGAAACTTCGCCATGAATACTATGAGTAGAGCCTAAGGACATACTTGTCCATATGCTACAAGCGGAGCGTGTCTCTCTCCCATAAAGTGAATGCTAGGATCCATTTTATTCAAACAAAACAAAAAACAAAAACAAACCGACGCTCCAAGCAAAGTACATAAGATGTGACGGAATAAAAATATAGTTTCAGGGGAGGAACCTCGATAATGTTGTCGATGAAGAAGGGGATGCCTTGGGCATCCCCAAGCTTAGACGCTTGAGTCTTCTTAGAATATGCAGGGGTGAACCACCGGGGCATCCCCAAGCTTAGAGCTTTCACTCTCCTTGATCATAGTGTATCATACTCCTCTCTTGATCCTTGAAAACTTCCTCCACACCAAACTCAAAACAAACTCATTAGAGGGTTAGTGCATAATTAAAAACTCACATGTTCAGAGGTGACACAATCATTCTTAACACTTCTGGACATTGCATAAAGCTACCGGACATTAATGGATCAAAGAAATTCATCCAACATAGCAAAAGAGGCAATGCGAAATAAAAGGCAGAATCTGTCAAAACAGAACAGTCCGTAAAGATGGATTTTATTAGGCCACCAGACTTGCTCAAATGAAAATGCTCAAATTGAATGAAAGTTGCGTACATATCCGAGGATCATGCACGTAAATTGGCTTAATTTTCTGAGCTACCTACAGGGAGGTAGACCCAGATTCGTGACAGCAAAGAAATCTGGAACTGCGCAGTAATCCAAATCTAGTACTTACTTTACTATCAAAGACTTTACTTGGCACAACAAAACACAAAACTAAGATAAGGAGAGGTTGCTACAGTAGTAAACAACTTCCAAGACACAAATATAAAACAAAGTACTGTAGCAAAATAATCACATGGGTTATCTCCCAAGAAGTTCTTTCTTTATAGCCATTAAGATGGGCTCAGCAGTTTTAATGATGCACTCGCAAGAAATAGTATTTGAAGCAAAAGAGAGCATCAAGAGGCAAATTCAAAACATATTTAAGTCTAACATGCTTCCTATGCATAGGAATCTTGTAAATAAACAAGTTCATGAAGAGCAAAGTAACAAGCATAGGAAGATAAAACAAGTGTAGCTTCAAAAATTTCAGCACATAGAGAGGCATTTTAGTAACATGAAAATTTCTACAACCATATTTTCCTCTCTCATAATAACTTTCAGTAGCAACATGAGCAAACTCAACAATATAACTATCACATAAAGCATTCTTATCATGAGTCTCATGCATAAAATTATTACTCTCCACATAGGCATAATCAATTTTACTAGTTGTAGTGGGAGCAAATTCAACAAAGTAGCTATCATTATTATTCTCATCGAGTGTAGGAGGCATAGTATAATCACAACAAAATTTACTCTCCATAGTAGGTGGCACCAAAAGACCACTATCATTATAGTCATCATAAATAGGAGGCAAAGTATCATCAAAGAAAATTTTCTCCTCAATTCTTGGGGGACTAAAAGATCATGAAAACCAGCTTCCCCAAGCTTAGAACTTTCTATATTATTATCAACAATGGTGTTCAAAGCGTTCATACTAATATTACTACCAAGCATGCAAATAAGATTCCATAGGTTTTTTAATTTTCGCATCAAACCATCCATGTCTTAAATCAGGAAATAGAATAAGAAGCTCATTGTTATCCATTATGCCAAACTAGTGTAAACAAGAAACAAAAAGATGCAATTGCAGGATCTAAAGGAAATAGCTTCGAGCACACACACAACGGTAATAGAAAAGTACTTTACATGGGATCGGAGTATGAGTGCCTTTTACCTTTCCTCCCCGGCAACGGCGCCAGAAAAGTGCTTGATGTCTACGGGAGCTTCTATTCTTGTAGACAGTGTTGGGCCTCCAAGAGCAGAGGTTTGTAGAACAACAGCAAGTTTTCCTTAAGTGAATCACCCAAGGTTTATCGATCTCGGGGAGGAAGAGGTCAAAGATATCCCTCTCATGCAACCCCGCAACCACAAAGCAAGAAGTCTCTTGTGTCCCCAACACACCTAATAGGTGCACTAGTTCGGCGAAGAGATAGTGAAATACAGGTGGTATGAATATAGTATGTAGCAACGGCAACGGCACCGAAAAGTGCTTTGCTCAGGACAAGTAAACAAGCAAGTAGTAACGCAGCAGTAGTAACGCAGTAAAACAAGTAAACAAGCAGCTGATAGCAGTATTTAGGAACAAGGCCTAGGGATTAGACTTTCACTAGTGGACACTCTCAACATTGATCACATAACATGAATAGATAAATGCATACTCTACACTCTTGTTGGATGATGAACACATTGCGTAGGATTACACGAACCCTCAATGCCGGAGTTAACAAGCTCCACAATTCAATTTTCATATTTAAATAACCTTAGAGTGCAAGAAAGATCAACGCGACTAAACCAAGTACTAACACAGCATGCACACTGTCACCTTCACACTATGTAGGAGGAATAGATCACATCAATACTATCATAGCAATAGTTAACTTCACAATCTACAAGAGATCATGATCATAGCATACGCAAAGTACTAACACGGATGCACACACTGTCACCATTACACCGTGCAGGAGGAATAAACTACTTTAATAACACATCACTAGAGTAGCACATAGATAAATTGTGATACAAAACACATTGCAATCATAAAGAGATATAAATAAGCACTTCACTACGCCATTCATAACAGTGAGTAAGTATTCCGTGAAATATAGCCTAAGAGACCCACACGATGCACACACTCGTCACCTTTACACACGTGGGACAAGGAGTCTCCGGAGATCACATAAGTAAAACTCACTTGACTAGCATAGTGACATCTAGATTACAAGCATCATCATATGAATCTCAATCATGTAAGGCAGCTCATGAGATTATTGTATTGAAGCACATAGGAGAGAGATTAACCACATAGCTACCGGTATAGCCCCGAGCCTCGATGGAGAACTACTCCCTCCTCATGGGAGCAGACAGCGGTGATGAAGATGGCGGTGGAGATGGCAGCGATGTCGATGGAGAAGCCTTCCGGGGCACTTCCCCGCTCCGGCAGGTGCCGGAACGAGACTCCCGTCCCCTGCATCTTGGCTTCGCGATGGCGGCGGCTCTGGAAGGTTTTCCGTATCGTGGTTCTTCGCATCAGGGTTTTCGCGACGGAGGCTTTATATAGGCGAAGAGGCGGCGTAGGAGGGTCGAAGGTGTGGCCACACCATATGGCGGCGCGGCCAGGGCCTGGGCCGCGCCGGCCTATGGTCTGGGGGCCCAGTGCCCCCCTCTGGTCCTTCCCGGGTGTTCTAGATGCTTCCGGTGAAAATAGGAACCTGGGTCTTCGATTTCGTCCAATTCCGAGAATATTTCGTTACTAGGATTTCTGAAACCAAAACAGCTAGAAAACAGAACTCGGCACTTCGGCATCTTGTTAATAGGTTAGTTCCGAAAATGCACGAATATGACATAAAGTGTGCATAAAACATGTAGGTATCATCAATAATATGGCATAGAACATAAGAAATTATCGATACGTCGGAGACGTATCACCGACATATTTCAGGCCTAAATTTGGATCATGTAATGCGTCGGCGAGGATAGGCCGGTCACTACCCATTGGACCGTTGGACTAAGGTTTTACCTATTTCCTGTCGAGGTGAACCAAAAGAGACATGTTTGATTCGTTTTAATTCCAGCATAGTTTTCATATGGATCTCCATAGCCTACTGTATTCTACTGTATTACCGACTTGATATTTATAAATGGCATCATAACAGCCTATCAGCATTAATCGAATGTGTTCAGAACTTAGACTTGAGAGAGGACTATTCAGTGGTATGAACTCGTGTAGTACTGTTTTGTTCCTGTGCTCCGAGGGCGACCTAATTTCGCCAACTAACATTAACGAAGTGATCCCAACTACCAACCACCGGCAGGATCTTAACACACACATGTCGCGTAGCTAATTCTCTCATGATCAAAACAGCTAGTATGACCAATACAGCAACCATTTGCAAGTTAACATGGTACTCAAGCACAATGCACACTTGAATATAAAATGCCAGAAAAAACAAAATAATAATATAAAATATACCAGTCGACCAATGCGGTGCCGTGATTGCAGATTTTCTCAGGAGAAAAGAAAAGATGCCAATCTTGTACTGGTGTGCAGTGGAACTGAGATCTATCTCACCATTGGCAATGGTTCATGGTGCTTGATAGTTAAAGACCAGCAATGCAAGTATCATAACTCGATTCCTTCAAGTTTTCAATAGTAATCGCACAAAAACTGGTCTAGAATCGTGAAACTACACTTGGCATCATCTCTCAGATGTGCCAAAATTAACATGCGTTTTCTCACTCCGTATCTCACCAGAACAACCTATATGTACATTGCAGCAATGCGGGCCAGCTAAACAGAGTAGAGAGAATCAAGAACGGCACACACACCAATTCACACGCCGAATCAGCAAAGTATTTTCCTGTTTTGTCAAAACCAACGCAAGAAGCAGGAAGCCCCGGGGGAAAATCAGCGGGAGTAGTGGTCGGGGAAGCTCATCACCGGCACCTGGAGATGTCGATCTCGATGAGGTTGTCCTCCTCCAGCTCGATCTCGATCATCCCGTACTCCCCGAGGCCGGCGCCGTCGTCGTAGTCGTCGCTGCCGCTGCGGCTGTCGGAGTCGGAGTCCGAGGTCCAGGGCAGGCCCATCTCCTCCGGCCCCCACTCCGCCTCGAACTCCTCGTGGATCACCTCCAGGGCGCGGCCTTTGGGCGCCCACGACGCGAACTCCGGCTCCAGGAACACGCTCTGGGGCTTGGCCGGCTCAGGAGGCGCGGCCTCCGCGGCTCGCTCCGGCTGCGGTGGAGGAGGAGAGGTGGCGGCAGGCGTTGGGGAGCCGAGGCGGAGAAGGCAGAGGAGGAGGAGCGCGGAGGAGAGGGGCGCCGGGGAGAGGAGCAGCTGCAGGAGGGGCCGCGGGAGGTAGAGGACGGCGAGGAGGGAGGCGGCTGCGGCCGCGGCGAGGAGGGGATGGTGGGGCCGCTTTTCGACTGCGGCGAGCTCCTGCGGCGGCGGCGGCGGCGGCGGCGGAGGGGAGGAGGCGGCCATTTAAGGCGGGAGAAGTGGTGTGGTTAATAAAGCCAGACACAGACCGCCGAGTCGGTTCCGTTCCCTCTTTTAAAGCGACACGCAAAGGAGAGCTTCCCATCTTGTTCCGCTCTCAAGTTTCTCCTACGTCTCAAAAAAAAGTTTCTCCTACGGAATCAAAATCTCAAATCTTTTTTGAAGGTACGGCCGCAAGGACAGTTGAAGCTTGTGTTGAAACAAATTATGCTTCAGTAATGGGGTTCATTCTTTGTCCTGTCCAATTAGTAATGGTAGATGTGCTGTAACAATTGTTGAAGATCTCGTTCGTAATGGAATTATTTACCCCGGTAATAGGATTGGGTTTGTTTCCAAATTTCATAGGAAGGATATTGATTCCATAGAACAAGATGCTCTAATTGATTTTTATCTTTTTGGAAAAATACATCGATCTATTCATAATCCTCCACTGTAGTACAAGTAATCCATAATAGGTCCTCCACCTAGCGACGACAAACAGTTAGCGAGCCACTGTCCTCGTCCCCCCCCCCCCCTCTTCCTCCTCCTCCTCCTTGTTGGTGTCGGGCAAAATTCATCGTAGTATAGTTTGTTGTAGTGGATATATGGAAATTTGTCGCGGAAATGCACCAAACGACCAACAGCATACATAAGAAATAACATCGACCAAATCCGTGAGATCCACCTAAGAAACACATCGAGACATGCTCCGACAACGCTAGACTCCCTGCGAGATGGGGACAAAACAGGAAGGATTTTATTCCATCTTCAGGGAGCCACCACCACAATCTTCTGAGTAGGACACAAGCCCTAACCAAACTAAAAGGCACAACACGAAACAAAACATTCCCGCCGACAAGGACCGAAACCCACATCGCCTCAATGGCCCTAAAGCTAGCGGAGGCGAGGCAGATCAGCGGCGATGCCAGCAGGAGGCAGGGAAAACCCTATTCTTGTGTTTCCCGAGTTGGAGCAGAGGGTTTCTTGGATGGGTGGGGCAACTCTGCCTAACTTTGGTGAGTGAGGGGCGAGGACAACGACGAGCCTTCAGCTCCCGCCAGGGTGGGTAGTCGTCACTAGGTGGTCTAATAACCTACTTGTAAAATCTAGTTACTTTTAGTAGTATTACTTGTAATAGTAATGCTTGTTATTACAATAGTAATGATTATTAATAAATCGGTGTATTTTTAAAAATAATTTAAACAGGAACTTTTGGTAATAGAAGTACGTAACGTGGGGATGACAACTGGACCTCGCCACTGAGGAAAGTGAGCAGCGTCAATGTCCAAAGACTCTGGGCCAGGAAAAGGTGCGCCCGGTCAAACGGCGTGCGACAGGGGAAGCAGTAAAAACATGATGGGCGACTGGCAGCACGAAACGGAGCACCGGCCGGCCGGCGAAAGGCTGCAGCTGCCGCGCACGGGACGACGAAAAGCAACCGAGCCAATCCAATCGAAACGCGATGCCGCTGCCGAAACCCACGGGGAAATCCGGCGCACGTAGCCCAGATCCTCCGTTTCCCTTTTCGACGGAACCGCCGGATCCTCCCGCCGTATCCGTTTGCCCGTCCGGCAACCGCGGATAGCAGAGCACCTTCCTTCCCTGCATGTTAACGTGTCGGGGCGTGCTTTTCTTCTGTTCGCGCCTCAGCCTTTGGCCCGCAGGCGCAGAGCAACTTGTCTTCCGGCTGAAGTATTGCCAAGGGGGGCGGCCCGGGCTGGCGGATCCTTTCGGCACCTACTGCAGCGCAGGCGATGGGGACTCGAGCCAGAGCATGTACCGCTGCCGAGCTTCACCTAATGGTGAACAGTGACTACTGTCATGATTTTGCAAATGCAGTGTGCAGATAATACTCCTTGCAGTAGACTACTAGTGTACTGCTAGCGAAAGCATAAAACACGTAGCTTGCTTGGGTACTTGATTCTCGTATGGAACAATTGGATAGGTATGTGTTGAGAGGGGTTTTAGGTTTTCAAGCCTGCACCGCGCAATGATTTTTCTTTGGGTATCTAGTTGCCTCTTCGCTTCTCGCTCGGGTCATGGATAAATGTAGATCGAGCTATATGTAGCTCTTTATTTTTTAAAAAAATATAATTATATTTTAAGTTTTAAAAAAATCTGAAAAAAATATTTTTCATATAGTCAATGATGAAATCTACGAACATGCAAATTCTTAATGTAAAATCCGTTGTATTTCTACTTCGTCCAATCGCTAACCTACAGCCACCCGCCCTCGAGGCGCTTCATTCTTTTTTTGTTTTAGCCTGGCGTGTTGTGTTGTTGGTCAGGCAGATCTTTGCTTCTCTTTATAAATTAATTATAAACTTTATATGATTGCTGTTTTATTTATAAAATGGGACGAAAATATGTTTCGAAGTGGTAGGTGCAGATTTTTCTGGAAAACAGATGGATACCGGAATGTTGTGGAACGTTTTGCAGGCAATGGAACAATGCTGTGTCTTGACCACGATGATGGCCTGTATCTTCAAACAGGTAAGCAAGAGCTAGAAACTCGAGCGACGGCGAGCCAAATTCAATTCCAGTTAAATAAAAATTTGTACCAAGTTTTCTCTTTGCGAAAATTTTGCCATCTACCAATAATCATCAACACACCATTCTCTGCTCGGATGATTGCCGCTTGTGTGAATTCCATGGCTGTGGGTCCCATGTGTGCTCGAATAAGATTGTTTTAGGATTCTATTTAGTTGAATTTCTTGACTCCGCGGTGCTGGTTATCGAGTTTATGGCGCCGCCGACCATCCAAAAAGTAAAAGATGGCGTCGGCATTTACTTATTATGCTCTCTTCTAATAGTGGTCCCTTGGTATTCAGGTTGTCAAATCCTGATAGGAAAGTCGACTGTTATACCTTGTTTTTGACAAGGCCCAATCCACCTTGCGCTCGAAAATTGAGATTTGGCCGTAGAAGGATCGAATTGTATCCGAGAAACAGGGGGATACAAAAAAAAGTAATAAGAGAAACGCACAGACCAATCAATGGTATCGGTCTTATTGAAGAATTTGGAATGAAAAGAGGAGTAATGCTTCCTAGCACGGGATAGAGAATATGACCACTTAGATCGAAATAGCACTCACAGAAAATATTCTAAACATAGAGTAGAATTGAATATGGAAAAGACTAGTTAACAACATACTACAACAACTTTAAAAGTAATTGAAAATATAACTGTCTTTAGATTATCTACGGACGATTACAGACACTAATGCGAGCCGTAGACGCGTTGTCATCCTCTCCCGCCCATCATTAAAGCCGAGCAAAACTTATCGTATCGGACCTTGTCATACTAGATACACAGAAGTTCGTCGTGCTAAATACCAAAAGAAAAACAGCGCACCAGAAGAACAAAGAACAACAATCAACGATCACAAAAATAGATCAGAAAAAACTTACACCTAAAATCATATCAACAAATACGAAACCGATATGATTCGAGAATATCTGCAGGGAACACACCTTCACGCGGCCTACCACGTTAGAGCATCCCAGCCGTTCGACCCCCCCGGGCGTAAATCCGGATTTAACAAACACCGGATTGGATGTAAAAAGGGCGTGGGGGGCAACATTTTCCTAGTCGCACCTCCGGCTTTCGCCCATCAGCGGTGATAGATTCAAAACAGTGTCTTCCCGCTACACAAAAGAATCACCTTTGTCCGGCGATCGGATCAGCCACATTCCAGCGATCGAAACTAGATGACTACATGCTCATCGGTGGTCCCGTCAGGCGAAGCATCGGCGTTTGCATCGGCGTCAGGCGTCGCATCAGCATCGTCAGACGAAGCATCGGCGTCTGCAGTTGTCGAAGCGGAGGGAGTAGACGTCGATGCGGAGGACGAAGGAGCCAACGTTGGCCGGCGGCCTCTGTTTTGGCGCCCGCGGTTTCCTCGCCTTCGGCGCGCAATCGGCGACGAGATTCTTCGGCGGCATGGTGGTGGAAGAGAAGAGGAGGAGCTGCAACTGTGGGGGAGAATGGCGGTAGCTCCGAATTTCGGCGGGGAAAATGGTTCTATGCGTCGCAATTTAGAGGGAAAACGAAATTAATGGAGGGAACTACCAGTTGTGTCGCCGACAACGCGGGCCCGCTCGACGTTTCGCGCGTTATTGTATCATCCGGAGTCCCCGGCCGGGTCTCGGGAACTCGGGGATGGCCTGGGCTCTCGGACGGATGAAAGGACTAATCCGGACGAAATCGAGAAGCCAGAGGCGTGGCAGGACCGTTTTCGTCCATTCGAATAAAAAAACATCCTGGAGGCCTCATCGGGGAGACGGCTAGCTTCTTGTTTTGTTGCAAGGATGAGTACGAAGTTAAAACGTGATGTCCATTAGTAAACTAGGTTTTAGCGAGCCGAGGTTTATCTGACAGTTAGCGGAGATGACATGCTGCCTAGACACTGCACTGGCCACTGGCCACTCATGCCACATGACGGCATGTCTTGTCAAGTAGGGAGGCGTAGGCATTCCTTTTTGTACCATAGGACATGATCGTAGTTATCAGCACTGGGCTTTTCAGAAAAGAAGCATCAACGTTGGAGTGGAGTGGACGGAACAGACGGCACATGAGAAGAAGATTGCACGGCCGGAACCAGAGCCAGCAATGCAACTCTGCCCACACTGTGGTAACACAACTGAGTAGGTCTGTACTAGCGCACGGTACACACCGGACCCGGGTGGTCGTTCGGTTTGGTCGACTTGCATTGCATGGCCGCCGAGCTGTTCGGTCTACCCTACATATTTGCGTTCGCACCAGCCGCAGCACCAGTGGCGGAACCAAAGGGCATTATCAGCGTGGTCCGTGTCCCGGCGTGTGTCCAACCATTCGACTGGTCCGCCTCCGCCCCCGACACACCACACGATTGGTAGTTTGGTACCGAGCCGGCGCACCGGCCCTCGACCGCGCGGCGCAGCTCCTGTCCACGTCTACCCGTATCTGTACTTGGCGTCAACGCAGACGACGTCACGACGCCCGGTTACGGTCTTACGGAACCCGGCGCGGCGAAGTGTGCTGAGAGCATTTTCACCCATATCTCGGTAACGTCGAGCAGAAGGGTCGGATTGATGATCGAGGACACTGTCGCGTAGTGTCATGTTTGGCTTCATTTGATATCCGGCAAATGCGTCGGATTGATGATCCGGGGTGTTGTCGCGTGATGTCGTGTTCGAGGACACCTACTTCCAGCTGTATCTCCAAACATTTTTTTAAAAAAAAAATTGAAACTATAATTTATAGTTTTATTCAAATTTAATGGTATATTACCGTTTGAATGAAATTTACCTAACTAAAATATACTAAGAGCATCTCCACCAGCGTGTCTCAAATATGCACCGGCAGGTGCGCCGATAGTGCTCTAATGGGAGCGCAGACACCTATTCCCCAATTTAGGAAGATGTTGCACACACCGGCAAACCCAATAAGAAACCCTAAATAAAATTGAAAAACAAAATAAATTTTAATTGAGATAGAAATATTACATAGGTTTCATTACATAGTTGTAAAATGTGAAATATCGATGGAACCTACACTAAAGGTTTTTGCTGGCTCTCGCCTTCTTCACTGCGAAAAAAGAACACCCACTCACCCAAAGTAAAGGGTTATTGTCCTCGCTTTATTCGTTGCGAAAGAAGAACATCCAAAAACCTATAGTACATGCTTCTGCTGGCTCTCGCCATCTTTGCTGCAACGGAAAAATATCCAGATACCTAAACTACAGCTGCTCATCGCTGCTGTTGTCGTTGTGATAGTGCCTACGGTAGTATGTGTTGTCAAAGCATGCCTCATGCATAGTATACTAATAGTGCTCGCACGTTGTCCTAATTAGCTTGGATTAACACGGATTATCATTGCATAGCATATGTTTCAACCAAGTGTCACAAGGGGTACCTCTATGCCGCTTGTACAAAGGTCTAAGGAGAAAGCTCGCATTGGATTTCTCGCTTTTGATTATTCTCAACTTAGACATCCATACCGGGACAACATAGACAACAAATAATGGACTCCTATTTAATGCATAAGCAGTCAACAACAGTTAATATTCTCATAAGAGATTGAGGATTAGTTGTCCAAACTGAAACTTCCACCATGAATCATGGCTTTAGTTAGCGGCCCAATGTTCTTCTCTAACATTATGCATACTCAAACCATTTGATCATGAAAATCTCCCTTACTTCAGACAAGACGAACATGCATAGCAACTCACATGATATTCAACAAAGGTAAAAGTTGATGGCGTCCCCAGAAACATGGTTACCGCTCAACAAGCAACTTATTAAGAAATAAGACACATAAGTACATATTCTTCACCACGATAGTTTTTAAGGCTATTTGTCCCATGAGATATATATTGTAAAGACAAAGAATAGAAATTTAAAGGTAGCACTCAAGTAATGTACTTTGGAATGGCGGAGAAATAGCATGTAGTAGGTAGGTATGGTGGACACAAATGGCATAGTCGTTGGCTCAAGGATTTGGATGCACGAGAAGAATTCCTCTCAATACAAGGCTAGGCTAGCAAGGTTGTTTGAAGCAAACTCAAGTATAAAAGGTGCAGCAAAGCTCACATATGAACATATTGTAACTATTATAAGACTTTACATTGTCTCCTTGTTGTTCAAACACCTTAACCGAGAAAATATCTAGACTCTAGAGATCAATCATGCAAACCAAAATTTAACAAGTCGTATGTAGTTATTCATTAACGAGTACAAGGTACATGATGCAAGAGCTTAAACATGATCTATATGAGCACAACAATTGCCAAGTATCACATTATTCAAGACATTAAACCATTTACCACATGCGGCATTTTCCGTTTCCAACCATATAACAATGAATGAAATAGTCCAACTTTCGCAATGAACATTAAAGATAAAGCTAAGAACACATGTGTTCATACGAAACAGCGGAGCGTGTCTCTCTCCCAAACAAAGAATGCTAGGATCCGATCTTATTCAAACAAAAACAAAAACAAAAACAAACAGACGCTCCAAGTAAAGTACATAAGATGTGACGGAATAAAAATATAGTTTCACTAGAGGTGACCTGATAAGTTGTCGATGAAGAAGGGATGCCTTTGGCCTCCCCAAGCTTAGATGCTTGGATCTTCTTAAAATATGCAGGGATGAACCACGGGGGCATCCCCAAGCTTTGACCTTTCACTCTTCTTGATCATATTGTATCATCCTCCTCTCTTGACCCTTGAAAACTTCCTCCACACCAAACTCAAAACAAACTCATTAGAGGGTTAGTGCATAATCAAAAATTCACATGTTCAGAGGTGACATAATCATTCTTAACACTTCGTACATTGCACAAAGCTACTGGACGTTAATGGAACAAAGAAATCCATCCAACACAGCAAAAGAGGCAACGCGAAATAAAAGGCAGAATCTGTCAAAACAGAACAGTCCGTAAAGACGAATTTTATTGAGGCACCAGACTTGCTCAAATGAAAATGCCCAAATTTAATGAAAGTTGCGTCCATATCTGTGGATCACGCACATAAATTGGCAGATTTTTCTGAGCTACCTACAGAGAGGCAGATCGAAATTCATGACAGCAAGAAATCTATTTCTGCGCAGCAATCAAATCTAGTATTGACTTTACTATCAAAGACTTTACTTGGCACAACAATGAAATAAAACAAAGATAAGGGAGAGGTTGCTACAGTAGTAAACAACTTCCAAGACTCAAATATAAAACAAAGTGCAGAAGTAAAATAATGGGTTGTCTCCCATAAGCGCTTTTCTTTAACGCCTTTCAGCTAGGCGCAGAAAGTGTGAATCAAGTATTGTCAAGAGACGAAGCATCAACATCATAATTTGTTATAATAATAGAATCATAAGGTAACTTCCTTCTCTTTCTAGGGAAGTGTTCCATACCTTTCTTGAGAGGAAATTGATATTTAATATTACCTTCCTTCATATCAATGGTAGCACCAACAGTTTGAAGAAAATGTCTTCCCAATATGATGGGACAAGATGCATTGCATTCAATATTCAAGACAACAAAATCAACGGGGACAAGGTTATTGTTAACCATAATACGAACATTATCAATCCTCCCCAAAAGTTTCTTTATAGCATTATCAGCAAGATTAACATCCAAATAACAATTTTTCAATGGTGGCAAGTCAAGCATATCATAGATTTTCTTAGGCATAACATAAATACTTGCACCAAGATCACATAAAGCATTAAAAACAAAATCATTGACCCTCATCTTAATGATGGGCTCCCAACCATCTTCCAACTTCCTAGGAATAGAGGTTTCAAGTTTTAGTTTTTCTCTTCTCTAGCTTTTATGAGAGCATTTGTAATATGTTTTGTAAAGGCCAAATTTATAGCACTAGCATTGGGACTTTTAGCAAGTTTTTGTAAGAAATTTATAACTTCAGAGATGTGACAATCATCAAAGTCTAAATCATGATGTCTTACAGCAATGGAATCATTGTTCCCAACATTTTGAAAAATTTCAGCAGTTTTATCACAAGCAGTTTTAGCAGTTTCAGGTAATTTTGCACGCTTTGCACTAGGAGTAGAAGCATTGCCAACACCAATTATTTTACCATTGATAGTAGGAGGTGTAGCAACATGTGAAGCATTATCATTACTAGTGGTGGTAATAGTTCAAACTTTAGCTACATTATTCTCTTCAGCTAGTTTTTCATTTTCTTCTCTTTCCCACCTAGCATGCAATTCAGCCATCAATCTAATATTTCCATTAATTCGAACTTGGATGGCATTTGCTGTAGTAACAATCTTATTATCAATATCCTTATTAGGAATAACTTTCAATTTTAAAAGATCAACATCAGAGGCAAGTCTATCAACCTTAGAAGCAAGAATATCAATTTTATCAAGCTTTTCTTCAACAGATTTGTTAAAAGCAGTTTGTGTACTAATAAATTCTTTAAGCATGGCTTCAAGACCAGGGGTATACTCCTATTATTGTTGTAAGAATTCCCATAAGAATTACCATAACCATTACCATTAGCGAAGGATATGGCCTATAGTTGTTACCGAATTGTTCCTATAAGCATTGTTGTTGAAATTATTACTTTTAATGAAATTCACATCAACATGTTCTTGTTGGGCAACCAATGAAGATAAAGGAACATTATTAGGATCAACATTAGATCTACCATTCACAAGCATAGACATAATAGCATCAATCTTATCACTCAAGGACGAGATTTCTTCAACAGAATTTACCTTCTTACCTTGTGGAGCTCTTTCCGTGTGCCATTCAGAGTAATTTATCATCATATCATCAAGAAGCTTTGTTGCCGCCCCCAAAGTGATGGACATAAAGGTACCTCTAGCAGCTGAATCCAATAGGTTCCGCGAAGAAAAATTCAATCCTGCATAAAAGGTTTGGATGATCATCCAAGTAGTTAGTCCATGGGTTGGGCAATTCTTTACCAAAGATTTCATTCTCTCCCATGCTTGAGCAACATGTTCATTATCTAATTGCTTGAAATTCATTATGCTACTTCTCGAAGATATAATTTTAGCGGGAGGATAATATCTACCAATAAAAGCATCCTTACATTTAGTCCATGAATCAATACTATTTCTAGGCGAGAGATAGCAACCAATCTTTAGCTCTTCCTCTTAAGGAGAAAGGAAACAATTTTAATTTTATAATGTCACCATCTACATCCTTATACTTTTGCATTTCACATAATTCAACAAAATTATTAAGATGGGCGAGCAGCATCATCGGAACTAACACCAGAAAATTGCTCTCTCATAACAAGATTCGATGAAAGCGGGTTTAATTTCAAAGAATTCTGCTGTAGTAGCGAGGTGGAGCAATAGGTGTGCATAGGAAATCATTATTATTTGTGCAAGTGAAGTCACACAACTTAGTATTCTCAACAGTACCCATTTTAGCAGTAGTAAATAAAGCAAACTAGATAAAGTAAATGCAAGTAACTAATTTTTTTGTGTTTTCAATATAGAGAACAAGACAGTAAATAAAGTAAAACTAGCAACTATTTTTTTGTGTTTTTGATTAAGTGCAGCAAACAAAGTAGTAAATAAAATAAAGCAACACAAAGCAAGACAAAAACAAAGTAAAGAGATTGGAAGTGGAGACTCCCCTTGCAGCGTGTCTTGATCTCCTCGGCAACGGCGCCAGAAAAAATGCTTGATGGCGTGTAGTTGACACATCCGTTGGGAACCCCAAGAGGAAGGTGTGATGCGCACAACAGCAAGTTTTCCCTCAGTAAGAAACCAAGGTTATCAAACAGTAGGAGCCAAGAAGCACGTTGAAGGTTGATGGCGGCGGAGTGTAGTGCGGCGCAACACCAGGGATTCCGGCGCCAACGTGGAACCTGCACAACACAATCACAATACTTTGCCCCAACGTAACAGTGAGGTTGTCAATCTCACCGGCTTGCTGAAAACAAAGGATTAGATGTATAGTGTAGATGATGATGATTGTTTGCGAAGAACAGTAAAGAACAATTGCAGCAGATTGTATTTCAGATGTAAAGAATAGGACCGGGGTCCACAGTTCACTAGTGGTGTCTCTCCCATAAGATAAACAGATGTTGGGTGAACAAATTACAGTTGGGAAATTGACAAATAAAGAAGGCATAACAATGCACATACATATATCATGATGAGTACTATGAGATTTAATCAAGGCATTACGACAAAGTACATAGACCGCTATCCGACATGCATCTATGCCTAAAAAGTCCACCTTCGAGTTATCATCCGAACCCCCTCCGGTATTAAGTTGTAAACAACGGACAATTGCATTAAGTATGGTGCGTAATGTAATCAACACAAATATCCTTAGACAAAGCATCGATGTTTTATCCCTAGTGGCAACAACACATCCACAACCTTAGAACTTTCCATCATCGTCCCAGATTTAATGGAGGCATGAACCCACTATCGAGCATAAATACTCCCTCTTGGAGTCACAAGTATAAACTTGGCCGGAGCCTCTACTAGCAACGGAGAGCATGCAAGAACATAAATAACATATATGATAGATTGATAATCAACTTGACATAGTATTCAATATTCATCGGATCCCAACAAACACAACATGTAGCATTACAAATAGATGATCTTGATCATGATAGGCAGCTCACAAGATCTAACATGATAACACAATGAGGAGAAGACAACCATCTAGCTACTGCTATGGACCCATAGTCTAGGGGTGGACTACTCACACATCGATCCGGAGGCGATCATGGCGATGAAGAGACCTCCGGGAGATGATTCCCCTCTCCGACAGGGTGCCGGAGGCGATCTCCTGAATCCCCCGAGATGGGATTGGCGGCGGCGGCGTCTCTGGAAGGTTTTCCGTATCGTGGCTCTCGGTACTGGGGTTTTCGCGACGGAGGCTTTAACTAGGCGGAAGGGCAGGTCGAGGGGCGTCACGGGGGCCCCACACAACAGGCTGGCGCGGCCAGGGCCCAGGCCGCGCAGCCTTGTTGTGTCGTCGCCCCGTGGCCCCACTTCGTTTACTCTTCGGACTTCTGGAAGCTTCGTGGAAAAATAGGACCCTGGGCGTTGATTTCGTCCAATTCCGAGAATATTTCCTTACTAGGATTTCTGAAACCAAAAACGGCGAGAAAACAACAATCGGCTCTTCGGCATCTCGTCAATAGGTTTGTGCCGGAAAATGCATAATAATGACATATAATGTGTATAAAACATGTGAGTATCATCATAAAAGTAGCATGGAACATAAGAAATTATAGATACGTTTGGGACGTATCAGTTCTTTCAAGTTGGCCATTGCCTTGTGGGTGTGCCACTGAGCACAAATCCAACCGGATATTGTTATCCTCGCAAAATCTTTTGAACTCACCTTGAGCAAAGTTTGTTCCATTGTCAGTGATAATGCTATGCGGGTATCCATACCGCAAGATAACATCTTTCAAGAACTTCACAGCCGTATGCCCATCACATTTTGCGATAGATTTCACCTCGAGCCATTTAGTGAACTTATCCACCATTACTAGAATGTGGGTCATGCTGCTCCTTGCAGTTTTGAATGGGCCAACCATGTCAAGGCACCAAACAGAAAACGGCCAAGTTAATGGTATGGTTTTTAAACCGGATGCTGGTGTATGATTTTGCTTGGCGTACCTCTGGCACCCATTGCACTTTCTTACCAGATCCTCAGCATTTTCCAAAGTAGTGGGCCAATAGAACCCATGCCGGAATACTTTTGCTACCAGCGCCCTTGACGAAGCGTGGTGCCCACACTCCCCTTGGTGAATCTCCGCAAGCATTTCTTTTCCTTCTTCCGGTTCCACACACCTTTGAAGGACACCAGTAACACTTCTCTTGTACACCTCGCCATTGATGATGGTGTATGCCTTGGACCTCCTCTGGATTCTTCTGGACTCATTTTCGTCAACCGGCAAGGCGCCGTTGATCAGGAATTCCTTAATAGGTTTAACCCAAGATGGTGCCTCCCGAACCAGGAACACCGGTACGTCTATCTCCATGCTATCCACCAGCACTGCTTCCTCCGGTATGGACGCAGCAGTCCCCGAGTTTGCCGGAGCAGTCCCCGGGTTTCCTTCATCGATATCCATTGGTACAACATGTGACTCCGGTACGAAGATGGATTCCGACTCCGGACTTGGTTTGATCGATGGTACTCTTAAGTGTGCCAAGGCTATTCCGGGAGGAATTTCTTGCCTAGATGAGCCCAGCTTGGACAAAGCATCCGCGGCCTCATTTTCCGCTCGTGGCACATGGTGAAACTCGCAGCCCTCAAAGAAGCCGGCAATCTTTTGCACGTGAAACCGGTATGAGGCCATGTTGGCATCTTTTGCGTCCCAATCTCCGGAACATTGTTGCACCACAAGATCTGAATCTCCGTAGCAAATGATCCAGTGTGCACCGATTTCTTTTGCGACCTTGAGCCCATGGATCGAAGCCTCGTATTCAGCGACATTGTTTGATGCCCTGAAATGCACTTGCAAAACATACCGGAGGTGATCTCCCTTAGGTGAGGTAAGTACCACACCGACACCTAGACCCTCTTTGAGTTTGGACCCGTCAAAGTGCATTTTCCAGTATTCTATCTTCTGTTCCGGCGGCTTGTATTGCATTTCCGCCCAATCAACCAAGAAATCAGCTAAAGCTTGCAATTTTATGGCATCTCTTCTTTCGTACACCGGTACGTATGGCGATATCTGGATTTCCCACTTTGCAATCCTACCGCTAGCATCTTTGTTGCACATGATATCGGAGATGGGTGCCTCACTCACCACTTTCATGGGGTGCTCCTCAAAGTAATGCTTAAGCTTTGTGGCGGCCAGGAACACACCATAGGTCATTTTCTGGAAGTGTGGGTAGTTTTGTTTTGAGAGGGAGAGCACCTCGCTCAGGTAGTATACCGACCTCTGCACGGTTTTTCCTTCCTCTTCTCTTTCTACCACAACTACAACACTTACTACTCGGTTAGTTGCTGCTATGTACAACAACATAGGTTCTCTTTCCAAAGGCGAAGCCAGTATTGGTGCAGTGGCTAGCATTGTTTTTAGCTCTTTAAACGCTGCGTCTGCCTGAGGGGTCCAGACGAACGTATCGGATTTTTTCATTAAAGCATAGAGGGGCAGAGCTTTTTCTCCCAACCTGCTTATGAACCGGCTTAGCGATGCCAAGCTTCCGGTAAACTTTTGCACGTCCTTTAGATCGCGCGGTATAGTCATTCTTTCGATTGCCCGGATTTTTACCGGATTAACCTCAATGCCCCGGCTTGATACGAGAAAGCCAAGCAGCTTGCCGGCGGGAACACCAAAGGTGCATTTTGCCGGATTGAGCTTCATCCGGAACCTTCTTAAGTTATCAAATGTTTGCCGGAGATCGTCGATTAAGGTTTCTTTTGCCTTAGTTTTTACCACGACATCGTCCACATAGACTTGCACATTTTTTCCAATTTGATCAAACAAGCACTTTTCCATACAGCGCTGGTACGTTGCACCAGCGTTGCGCAAACCGAAAGGCATAGTGACATAGCAATAAGCCCCGTGCGGGGTAATGAACGTAGTTTTTATTTGATCTTCCTTTTTCAGGGGAATTTGGTGGAAACCGAAATAGGCATCCAGGAAAGACAACAACTCACATCCAGCAGTAGAATCAATCACTTGATCGATCTGGGGTAAGGGGAAAGGATCTTTTGGGCAAGCTTTGTTCAGGTTGGTGTAGTCGATGCACATGCGCCACACCTTTGGAGCTTTTGCCTCGAGGTTCTCTTCTTTCTTCTTTTCGACAAGCACCGGATTGGCTAGCCACTCAGTATGTAGGACTTCCATGATGAAACCGGCAACCAACAACTTTGTCACTTCTTCTCCATTGATTTTCCTCCTATCCTCAGCAAACCGGCGTAAAGGTTGTCGCACCGGCTTAGCATCCTTCCGGACATTCAAAGAGTGCTCAGCCAGCTCCCTCGGAACACCTACCAAGTCATCATTGGACTAGGCAAAGATATTCCGATTCTCACGGAGGAAGCTGACGAGCGCGCTTTCCTATGCCTCACTGAGGCCGGCACCGATACGAACGGTATGCTCAGGGTAAGCCGGATCCAGCACGATGTCCTTTGTTTCTTTTGTGGGCTTGAACGCTGGTGCGCTCAAGCTTGCACTCATTGCCGCTAAGCTCAACTGCGAAGACTGAGCCAGCGCTACCGCAGTTTGCATCTTCCTCTTTTCCTCTGCAATCACCAGCGATTCTGCCAGGTTTGATCCGGCGGAAGCAGTTTCCAGCGAAATCTTGTAATTTCCCACCACAGTTAAGGGTCCACGAGGTGCCGGCATCTTCATCATGAGATAGGCCGTGTGAGTCGAGGCCATGAAAGCTGCCAATGCCGGTCTCCCCAGCAATGCATGGAAAGGACTATCTAGGTCAACCACCTCGAACTCAATGTTTTCAACCCGGCAATTGTCACGTCCTCCAAACAACACATCCACCCGGACTTTTCCCACTGGCGCGCAGGACAAGCCCGGAACGATTCCGTGGAAAGTTGTACGACTTGGCTGTAGCATGTTTTCTGTTATGCCCAGCGTATGCATGGTGTGCCGGCACATGATGTTTATGCTGCTCCCATTGTCTATCAGCACCTTGCTGAACTTGAGTTGAGTCGTTGGCCCATGCATGATTGGGTCTACCACAAGAGCATAACCACCCGGATTAGGCATTATCTTGGGGTGATACTTGAACGACCAGGAGATCTCTTGATCTAACCATAGCATGTATTTTGGTACTGCCGGCATCACAGCGTTCACTTCCATGGAACGGCGACGTAGGCTCTGCCTGTCGGTTGGCTCAGTGACGAACACAACACAGCACACATCCGGATCCTGATAAACATTCCGGCCCAAAGGTGCCGGTGGAGGTGGTTGGCCATTGCCCTCTCCCACCTGATGAACTTGCTGATGTTGCTGCCTGTTTGGCTGAGGCTGCACCGGTAGAGCGTTTGCTCTGGTAAGCGGTGGTGGTGGTGGTAATTGATGCTGATGCAGCATATCTTGAGATGGTGGTTGCATTGTGGAGCACCCCTGTGCCTGCGCATCTTTTACTGCTCCCTTGAGCATCAAGTACTTGGTACAAGAACATTCCTTCGTCAGATGATTTGACGGATGAGCCGGATTCGGAGTATGCCACCGGCAAGGTTGATCCATCGCGGCCTCCATGGTATATTTCACAGGTTCCTGCCAATTCTTTTTCTGGCCCCAGGGTTTCTTTTCGACCCATTGTTTCTTAGGACCCGCCCATGGCCGCGATCCGGTTTTCTGCCTCTGGCTGCCGCTGGCATCAGAGTTATCTTGTACATCAGCAACTTGCTGTGGACCGTACCTTCGATCCGGGAATTCTTCCCTTCTCTTGTTGTTCCGGTTATCTCGGTATTGCTGCTGAGGCGGGTTGGATTGTTCCGGCTCAGCTTGTACCGCCGGTTGCAATGGGTCTCCCAATGCGTAGTTATCTGCCACACGTATCATCTCTGCCAGAGTTACCGGCATGTTGCGCTGCAGCTTTTGCCACAACGGCGAACCTCTACGACATCCATTGCAAAACCAAGCAATGGCTTGCGCCTCTATCACCCCTTCGCAGGAGTTTCTCGTGGAGTTCCACCGGGCCAGGTAATCCCGGTCTGTTTCTTGTGGGCGCTGCACGCACAAAGCGAGCTGTCGAGGCCTGTTGGGCCTCCGGTATGTGCTGGTGAAATTACTCACAAAAGCTTCCTCAAAGTCCAACCAACCGTTTATGCTTCCTGCTGGCAAGTTGTTCAGCCAAATTCGTGTCGGTCCCACCAGGAATGATGGTACAATCCTCACGGCCCAATGATACGTCTTCGACGTATCGATAATTTCTTATGTTACATGCCACATTATTGATGATATCTACATGTTTTATGCATACTTTATGTCATATTTATGCGTTTTCCGGAACTAACCTATTGACGAGATGCCGAAGGGCCAGTTTCCGTTTTCGCTGTTTTTGGTTCCGAAATCCTAGTAAGGAAATATTCTCGGAATCGGACGAAATCAAGGCCCGAGCATCCTATTTTTCCACGAAGCTTCCGAACACCCGAGAGTCGCCGGAGGGGAGCCCGAGGGGGCCACACGCCAGGCCGGCGCGGCCCAGGCCCTGGCCGCGCCGCCCTACTGTGTGGTGGCCCCGTCAGCCTTCCGACTCCGCCTCTTCGCCTATTTAAGCCTCCTCGACCTAAAACCTGGGGACGAAAAAGCCACGCTACGAGAAACCATCCAGAGCCGCCACCATCGCGAAGCCAAGATCTGGGGGACAGGAGTCTCTGTTCCGGCACGCCGCCGGGACGGGGAAGTGCCCCCGGAAGGCTTCTCCATCGACACCACCTCCATCTCCATCAACGCTGCTGTCTCCCATGAGGAGGGAGTAGTTCTCCATCGAGGCTCGGGGCTGTACCGGTAGCTATGTGGTTCATCTCTCTCCTATGTGCTTCAATACAATAATCTCATGAGCTGCCCTACATGATTGAGATTCATATGATGATGCTTGTAATCTAGATGTCATTATGCTAGTCAAGTGGGTTTTACTTATGTGATCTCCCGGAGACTCCTTGTCCCACGTGTGTAAAGGTGACGAGTGTGTGCACCGTGTGGGTCTCTTAGGCTATATTTCACAGAATACTTATTCACTGTTTTGAATGGCATAGTGAAGTGCTTATTTATATCTCTTTATGATTGCAATGTGTTTTGTATCACAATTTATCTGTGTGCTACTCTAGTGATGTCATTAAAGTAGTTTATTCCTCCTGCACGGTGTAATGGTGACAGTGTGTGCATCCGTGTTAGTACTTGGCGTAGGCTATGATTATGATCTCTTGTAGATTATGAAGTTAACTATTGCTATGATGGTATTGATGTGATCTATTCCTCCTACATAGTGTGAAGGTGACAGTGTGCATGCTATGTTACTACTTGGTTTAGTTGTGTTGATCTGTCATGCACTCTAAGGTTATTTAAATATGAACATTGAATATTGTGGAGCTTGTTAACTCCGGCATTGAGGGTTCGTGTAATCCAACTCAATTAGTGGTGTTCATCATCCAACAAGAGAGTGTAGAGTATGCATTTATCTATTCTGTTATGTGATCAAAGTTGAGAGTGTCCACTAGTGAAAGTCTAATCCCTAGGCCTTGTTCCTAAATACCGCGTTACTATCTGCTTGTTTATCGTCCCGGGCAAAGCACTTTTCCGGTGCCGTTGCCATCGCTCATACTTATTTATACCACCTGTATTTCACTATCTCTTCGCCGAACTAGTGCACCTATTAGGTGTGTTGGGGACACAAGAGATTTCTTGCATTGTGATCGCAGGGTTGCTTGAGAGGGATATCTTTGACCTCTTCCTCCCTGAGTTCGATAAACCTTGGGTGATCCACTTAAGGGAAACTTGCTGTTGTTCTACAAACCTCTGCTCTTGGAGGCCCAACATTGTCTACAAGCATAGAAGCTCCCGTAGACATCAAGCTATTTTATGGCGCCGTTGCCGGGGAGGAAAGGTAAAAGGCACTCATACTCCGGTCCCAGGTAAAGTACTTTTCTGTTGCCGTTGTGTGTGTGCTCGAAGCTATTCCCTTTAGATCCTGCAATTGCATCTTTTTGTTTCTTGTTTACACTAGTTAGGCATAATGGACAACAATGAGCTTCTTATTCTATTTCCTGATTTAAGACATGGATGGTTTGATGCGAAAATTAAAAAACCTATGGAACATATTAGTATGAACGCTTTGAACACCATTGTTGCTAATGATATGGAAAATTCTAAGCTTGGGGAAGCTGGCTTTGATAAGCATGATATTTTTAGTCCCCCAAGCATTGAGGAGAAAATTTACTTTGATGATACTTTGCCTCCTATTTATGATGATTATAATGATATTGGTCTTTTAGTACCGCCTCGTTATGGAGGATAAATTTGATTATGATTACAATATGCCTCCTATATTTGATGATGAGAATAATAATGATAGCTACTTTGTTGAATTTGCTCCCACTACAACTAATAAAATTGATTATGCCTATGTGGAGAGTAATAATTTTATGCATGAGACTCATAATAAGAATGCTTTATGTGATAGTTATATTGTTGAGTTTGCTCATGTTGCTACTGAAAGTTATTATGAGAGAGGAAAATATGGTTGTAGAAATTTTCATGTTACTAAAACACCTCTCTATGTGCTGAAATTTTTGAAGCTACACTTGTTCTATCTTCCTATGCTTGTTACTTTTTTCTTCATGAACTTGTGTATTTACAAAACTCCTATGCATAGGAAGCATGTTCATCACCGCTGCTGCTCCCATGAGGAGGGAGTAGTTCTCCATCGAGGCTCGGGGCTGTACCGGTAGCTATGTGGTTCATCTCTCTCCTATGTGCTTCAATACAATAATCTCATGAGCTGCCTTACATGATTGAGATTCATATGATGATGCTTGTAATCTAGATGTCATTGTGCTAGTCAAGTGAGTTTTACTTATGTGATCTCCGGAGACTCCTTGTCCCACGTGTGTAAAGGTGACAAGTGTGTGCACCGTGTGGGTCTCTTAGGCTATATTTCACGGAATACTTACTCACCGTTATGAATGGCGTAGTGAAGTGCTTATTTATATCTCTTTATGATTGCAATGTGTTTTGTATCACAATTTATCTATGTGCTACTCTAGCAATGTTATTAAAGTAGTTTTATTCCTCCTGCACGGTGTAATGGTGACAAGTGTGTGCATCCGTGTTAGTACTTGGCGTATGCTATGATCATGATCTCTTGTAGATTGTGAAGTTAACTATTGCTATGATAGTATTGATGTGATCTATTCCTCCTACATAGTGTGAAGGTGACAAGTGTGCATGCTGTGTTAGTACTTGGTTTAGTCGTGTTGATCTTTCTTGCACTCTAAGGTTATTTAAATATGAACATTGAATTGTGGAGCTTGTTAACTCCGGCATTGAGGGTTCGTGTAATCCTACGCAATGTGTTCATCATCCAACAAGAGTGTAGAGTATGCATTTATCTATTCCGTTATGTGATCAATGTTGAGAGTGTCCACTAGTGAAAGTCTAATCCCTAGGCCTTGTTCCTAAATACCGCTATTGCTGCTTGTTTATCGTTTTATCGCGTTACTACTGCTGCGTTACTACCGCTGCGTTACTACTGCTTGTTTACTCGTCCCGGGAAAAGCACTTTTCCGGTGCCGTTGCTACTACTTATTCATACCACTCGTATTTCACTATCTCTTCGCCGAACTAGTGCACCTATTAGGTGTGTTGGGGACACAAGAGACTTCTTGCTTTGTGGTTGCGGTGGTTGCATGAGAGGGATATCTTTGACCTCTTCCTCCCTCGCGATCGATAAACCTTGGGTGATCCACTTAAGGGAAACTTCGTCGTCGTTCTACAAACCTCTGCTCTTGGAGGCCCAACACCGTCTACAAGAATAGAAGCACCCGTAGACATCAAGCACTTTTCCGGCGCCGTTGCCGGGGAGGAAAGGTAAAAAGGCACTCATACTCCGGCTCCAATTAACGGTACTTTTCCGGCGCCATTGTGTTTGTGCTCGAAGCTATTTCCTTTAGATCCTGCAATTGCATCTTTTTGTTTCTTGTTTACACTAGTTTGGCATAATGGACAACAATGAGCTTCTTATTCTATTTCCTGATTTAAAACATGGATTGTTTGATGCGAAAATTAAAAAACCTATGAAATCTTATTTGCATGCTCGGTAGTAATATTAGTATGAACGCTTTGAACACCATTGTTGATAAAGATATAGAAAGTTCTAAGCTTGGGGAAGCTGGTTTTCATGATCTTTTTAGTCCCCCAAGCATTGAGGAGAAAATTTTCTTTGATGATACTTTGCCTCCTATTTATGTTGATTATAATGATAGTGGTCTTTTGGTGCCACCTACTATGGAGAGTAAATTTTGTTGTGATTATACTATGCCTCCTACACTTGATGAGAATAATAATGATAGCTACTTTGTTGAATTTGCTCCCACTACAACTAATAAAATTGATTATGCCTATGTGGAGAGTAATAATTTTATGCATGAGACTCATGATAAGAATGCTTTATGTGATAGTTATATTGTTGAGTTTGCTCATGATGCTACTGAAAGTTATTATGAGAGAGGAAAATATGGTTGTAGAAATTTTCATGTTACTAAAATGCCTCTCTATGTGCTGAAATTTTTGAAGCTACACTTGTTTTATCTTCCTATGCTTGTTACTTTGCTCTTCATGAACTTGTTTATTTACAAGATTCCTATGCATAGGAAGCATGTTAGACTTAAATTTGTTTTGAATTTGCTTCTTGATGCTCTCTTTTGCCTCATACTCTATTTTTCATGCGAGCATCATTAAAACTGCTCGAGCCCATCTTAATGGCTATAAAGAAAGAACTTCTTGGGAGATAACCCATGTGTTATTTTGCTACAGTACTTTGTTTTATATTTGTGTCTTGGAAGTTGTTTACTACTGTAGCAACCTCTCCTTATCTTAGTTTTGTGTTTTGTTGTGCCAAGTAAAGTCTTTGATAGTAAAGTGAATACTAGATTTGGATTACTGCGCAGAAACAGATTTCTTTGCTCGTCACGAATCTGGGTCTAATTCTCTGTAGGTAACTCAGAAAATTATGCCAATTTGCGTGAGTGATCCTCAGATATGTACGCAACTTTCATTCAATTTGGGCATTTTCATTTGAGCAAGTCTGGTGCCCTAATAAAATCCATCTTTACGGACTGTTCTGTTTTGACAGATTCTGCCTTTTATTTCGCATTGCCTCTTTTGCTATGTTGGATGAATTTCTTTGATCCATTAATGTCCAGTAGCTTTATGCAATGTCCCGAAGTGTTAAGAATGATTGTGTCACCTCTGAACATGTTAATTTTTATTGTGCACTAACCCTCTAATGAGTTGTTTCGAGTTTGGTGTGGAGGAAGTTTTCAAGGGTCAAGAGAGGAGGATGATATACTACGATCAAGAAGAGTGAAAGGTCTAAGCTTGGGGATGCCCCCATGGTTCATCCCTGCATATTTCAAGAAGACTCAAACATCTAAGCTTGGGGATGCCCAATGCATCCCCTTCTTCATCGACAAATTATCAGGTTCCTTCTCTTGAAACTATATTTTTATTCGGTCACATCTTATGTACTTTGCTTGGAGCGTCGGTTTGTTTTTGTTTTTTGTTTTGTTTGAATAAAATGGATCCTAGCATTCACTTTGTGGGAGAGAGACACGCTCCGTTGTAGCATATGGACAAGTATGTCCTTAGGCTCTACTCATAGTATTCATGGCGAAGTTTCTTCTTCGTTAAATTGTTATATGGTTGGAATTGGAAAATGATACATGTAGTAACTCTAAAATGTCTTGAATAATTTGATACTTGGCATTTGTTGTGCTCATGTTTAAGCTCTTCCATCATATACTTTGCACCCATTAATGAAGAAACACTTAGAGCTTGCTAATTTGGTTTGCATATTTGGTTTCTCTAGAGTCTAGATAACATCTAGTATTGAGTTTTGAACAACAAGGAAGACGGTGTAGAGTCTTACAATGTTTACAATATGTCTTTTATGTGAGTTTTGCTGCACCGTTCATCCTTGTGTTTGTTTCAAATAACCTTGCTAGCCTAAACCTTGTATCGGGAGGGAATACTTCTCATGCATCCCAAATACTTGAGCCAACCACTATGCCATTTGTGTCCACCATACCTACCTACTACATGGTATTTCTCCGCCATTCCAAAGTAAATTGCTTGAGTGCTACCTTTAAAATTCCATCATTCACCTTTGCAATATATAGCTCATGGGACAAATAGCTTAAAAACTATTGTGGTATTGAATATGTACTTATGCACTTTATCTCTTATTAAGTTGCTTGTTGTGCAATAACCATGCTTCGGGGACGCCATCAACTATTCTTTGTTGAATATCATGTGAGTTGCTATGCATGTCCGTCTTGTCCGAAGTAAGAGAGATCTACCACCTTAATGGTTGGAGCATGCATATTGTTAGAGAAGAACATTGGGCCGCTTAACTAAAGCCATGATTCATGGTCGAAGTTTCAGTTTTGGACATAT
>NC_061514.1:299341509-299474598 GCF_022539505.1 Lolium rigidum | reverse complement strand
AAACACTTGTGTGAACTGTGCATTGATTCCTACATACTTGCATATTGCACTTGTTATATTACTCTATGTTGACAATTATCCATGAGATATACATGTTACAAGTTGAAAGCAACCGCTGAAACTTAATCTTCCTTTGTGTTGCTTCAATACCTTTACTTTGATTTATTGCTTTATGAGTTAACTCTTATGCAAGACTTATTGATGCTTGTCTTTAAGTACTATTCATGAAAAGTCTTTGCTTTATGATTCAGTTGTTTACTCATGTCATTACCATTGTTTTGATCGCTGCATTCATTACATATGTTTACAATATGATCAAGTTTATGATGGCATGTCACTTCAGAAATTATCTTTGTTATCGTTTTACCTGCTCGGGACGAGCAGAACTAAGCTTGGGGGTGTTGATACGTCTCCGACGTATCGATAATTTCTTATGTTCCATGCCACATTATTGATGATATATACATGTTTTATACACACTTTATGTCATATTTATGCATTTTCTGGAACTAACCTATTAACAAGATGCCGAAGTGCTAGTTCCTGTTTTCTGCTGTTTTTGGTTTCAGAAATCCTAGTAACGAAATATTCTCGGAATCGGACGAAATCAAGACCCAGGTTCCTATTTTCACCGGAAGCATCCAGAACACACGAGAGGGACCAGAGGGGGGGCACTGGGCCCCCAGACCATAGGCCGGCGCGGCCCAGGCCCTGGCCGCGCCGCCCTATGGTGCCGCCGCCTCTTCGACCCTCCGAGGCTGCCCTTCCGCCTATTTAAAGCCTCCGTCGCGAAAACCCTATTACGAAGAACGAAACCCACAGAAACCTTCCAGAGCCGCCGCCATCGCGAAGCCAAGATCTGGGGGACAGGAGTCTCTGTTCCGGCACGCCGCCGGAGCGGGGAAGTGCCCCCGGAAGGCTTCTCCATCGACACCGCTGCCATCTCCACCGCCATCTTCATCACCGCTGCTGCTCCCATGAGGAGGGAGTAGTTCTCCATCGAGGCTCGGGGCTGTACCGGTAGCTATGTGGTTCATCTCTCTCTATGTGCTTCAATACAATAATCTCATGAGCTGCCTTACATGATTGAGATTCATATGATGATGCTTGTAATCTAGATGTCATTGTGCTAGTCAAGTGAGTTTTACTTATGTGATCTTCGGAGACTCCTTGTCCCACGTGTGTAAAGGTGACAGAGTGTGTGCACCGTGTGGGTCTCTTAGGCTATATTTCACAGAATACTTACTCACTCGTTATGAATGGCGTAGTGAAGTGCTTATTTATATCTCTTTATGATTGCAATGTGTTTTGTATCACAATTTATCTATGTGCTACTCTAGCAATGTTATTAAAGTAGTTTTATTCCTCCCGCACGGTGTAATGGTGACAGTGTGTGCATCCGTGTTAGTACTTGGCGTATGCTATGATCATGATCTCTTGTAGATTGTGAAGTTAACTATTGCTATGATAGTATTGATGTGATCTATTCCTCCTACATAGTGTGAAGGTGACAGTGTGCATGTTGTGTTAGTACTTGGTTTAGTCGTGTTGATCTTTCTTGCACTCTAAGGTTATTTAAATATGAACATTGAATTGTGGAGCTTGTTAACTCCGGCATTGACGGTTCGTGTAATCCTACGCAATGTGTTCATCATCCAACAAGAGTGTAGAGTATGCATTTATCTATTCTGTTATGTGATCAATGTTGAGAGTGTCCACTAGTGAAAGTCTAATCCCTAGGCCTTGTTCCTAAATACTGCTATTGCTGCTTGTTTACTTGTTTCTATGCGTTACTCATTGCTGCGTTACTACTGCATAGCGTTACTCTGCTTGTTTACTCGTCCTGGGCAAAGCACTTTTCTCGGTGCCGTTGCTACTACTTATTCATACCACCTGTATTTCACTATCTCTTCGCCGAACTAGTGCACCTATTAGGTGTGTTGGGGACACAAGAGACTTCTTGCTTTGTGGTTGCGGGGTTGCATGAGAGGGATATCTTTGACCTCTTCCTCCCTGAGATCGATAAACCTTGGGTGATCCACTTAAGGGAAACTTGCTGCTGTTCTACAAACCTCTGCTCTTGGAGGCCCAACACTGTCTACAAGAATAGAAGCACCCGTAGACATCATTCACCCCTGCATATTTTAAGAAGACTCAAGCGTCTAAGCTTGGGGATGCCCAAGGCATCCCCTTCTTCATCGACAACATTATCAGGTTCCTCCCCTGAAACTATATTTTTATTCCATCACATCTTATGTACTTTGCTTGGAGCGTTGGTTTGTTTTTGTTTTTTGTTTTTGTTTGAATAAAATGGATCCTAGCATTCATTGTGTGGGAGAGAGACACGCTCCGCTGTTGCATATGGACAAATATGTCCTTAGGCTTTACTCATAGTATTCATGGCGAAGGTTGAATCTTCTTCGTTAAATTGTTATATGGTTGGAATCGGGAAATGCTACATGTAGTAATTCTAAAATGTCTTGAATAATTTGATACTTGGAAATTGTTGTGCTCATGTTTAAGCTCTTGCATCATATACTTTGCACCCATTAATGAAGAAATACATAGAGCTTGCTAAAATTTGGTTTGCATATTTGGTCTCTCTAAAGTCTAGATAATTTCTAGTATTGAGTTTTGAACAACAAGGAAGACGGTGTAGAGTCTTATAATGTTTACAATATGTCTTTTATGTGAGTTTTGCTGCACCATTCATCCTTGTGTTTGTTTCAAATAAACCTTGCTAGCCTAAACCTTGTATCGAGAGGGAATACTTCTCATACATTCAAAATCCTTGAGCCAACCACTATGCCATTTGTGTCCACCATACCTACCTACTATATGGTATTTCTCCGCCATTCCAAAGTAAATTGCTTGAGTGCTACCTTTAAATTTCCATCATTCGCCTTTACAATATATAGCTCATGGGACAAAATAGCCTAAAAACTATTGTGGTATTAAATATGTACTTATGCACTTTATCTCTTATTAAGTTGCTTGTTGTGCGATAACCATGTTCCTGGGGACGCCATCAACTACTCTTTGTTGAATATCATGTGAGTTGCTATGCATGTCCGTCTTGTCCGAAGTAAGAGAGATCTACCACTTTAATGGTTAGAGCATGCATATTGTTAGAGAAGAACATTGGGCCGCTAACTAAAGCCATGAATCATGGTGGAAGTTTCAGTTTTGGACATATATCCTCAATCTCATATGAGAACACTCAGGGCCGGGCCGGCAAAATCCGGGACCCTGTGCGAAAATTTAAAATGGGCCCCTATCTCACTAAAAATATAACTAATAAACAATTATAACATATGTTATATATGTCTTAAGTGAACGTCCAAGCTGAAAAACTACTCTCGACACCCGTAGACACCCATATGTGTACTTTCTGACATCTTTAAGACTTCAACTAGAAATTTATTTCAAAAGTAGGTATAGTTTGATTTATAAATGCAGCTTTTCTAATATTTAGTGCTAATAAAATTAATATTTAAGTATTTGTATATCATAGGCATCAACCGTCAAGCGAACAGAAAAAGACAAGAAAAGATAGTAACAGGAAGCGCTTTCTAATATTCAGTGCAAATAAAATTAATAGTTAAGTATTTTTGTGTATCATAGGCACCGACCATCAAGCAGAATACAAAAAGGACAAACAAAAGATACTAACCGGAATCGCGTTGGTTCCTGATTCGAACTTGCAACCTCATTAAACTTTCGTACGCGAGCAACCAACTGACCTGCTCTTGTTTCGTGGTCTCTATCTGAAGTAAATTGATATACTCTATATAAAAGGCCCATTTCAAAATTCTGGGCCCCCAAAATTTCGTGGCCCTGTGCGGCCGCACGGGCCGCACTCCCGTCGGCCCGGGCCTGAGAACACTAATTGTTGCAACATGCTTATGCATTAAAGAGGAGTCCATTATCTGTTGTCTATGTTGTCCCGGTATGGATGTCTAAGTTGAGAATAATCAAAAGCGAGAAATCCAAAATGCGAGCTTTCTCCTTAGACCTTTGTACAGAGCGGCACAAAGGTACCCTTTGTGACACTTGGTTAAAACATGTGTATTGCGATGATCCCGGTAGTCCAAGCTAATTAGGACAAGGTGCGGGCACTATTAGTATACTATGCATGAGGCTTGCAACTTGTAAGATATAATTTACATGATACATATGCTTTATTACTACCGTTGACAAAATTGTTTCATGTTTTCAAAATAAAAGCTCTAGCACAAATATAGCAATCGATGCTTTCCTCTTTGAAGGACCATTCTTTTACTTTTATGTTGAGTCAGTTCACCTATTTCTCTCCACCTCAAGAAGCAAACACTTGTGTGAACTGTGCATTGATTCTTACATACTTGCGTATTGCATTTGTTATATTACTCTATGTTGACAATTATCCATGAGATATACATGTTACAAGTTGAAAGCAACCGCTGAAACTTAATCTTCCTTTATGTTTCTTCAATACCTTTACTATGAATTTATTGCTTTATGAGTTAACTCTTATGCAAGAATTATTAATGCTTGTCTTGAAAGTACTATTCATGAAAAGTCTTTGCTTTATGATTCAGTTGTTTACTCATGTCATTACCATTGTTTTGATCGCTGCATTCATTACATATGCTTACAATAGTATGATCAAGGTTATGATGGCATGTCACTCCAGAAATTATCTTTGTTATCGTTTACTCGCTCGGGACGAGCAGAACTAAGCTTGGGGATGCTGATATGTCTCCGACGTATCGATAATTTCTTATGTTCCATGCCACATTATTGATGATATCTACATGTTTTATGCATACTTTATGTCATATTTATGCGTTTTCCGGAACTAACCTATTGACGAGATGCTGAAGGGCCAGTTCCTGTTTTCTGCTGTTTTTGGTTCCAGAAATCCTAGTAAGGAAATATTCTCGGAATCGGACGAAATCAAGGCCCAGCATCCTATTTTTCCACGAAGCTTCCAGAACACCCGAGAGTCGCCAGAGGGGAGCCCTGAGGGGGCCACACGCCAGGCCGGCGCGGCCCAGGCCCTGGCCGCGCCGCCCTACTGTGTGGTGGCCCCGTCAGCCTTCCGACTCCGCCTCTTCGCCTATTTAAGCCTCCTCGACCTAAAACCTGGGGACAAAAAGCCACGGTACGAGAAACCTTCCAGAGCCACCGCCATCGCGAAGCCAAGATCTGGGGGACAGGAGTCTCTGTTCCGGCACGCCGCCGGGACGGGGAAGTGCCCCCGGAAGGCTTCTCCATCGACACCACCGCCATCTCCATCAACGCTGCTGTCTCCCATGAGGAGGGAGTAGTTCTCCATCGAGGCTCGGGGCTGTACCGGTAGCTATGTGGTTCATCTCTCTCCTATGTGCTTCAATACAGTAATCTCATGAGCTGCCCTACATGATTGAGATTCATATGATGATGCTTGTAATCTAGATGTCATTATGCTAGTCAAGTGGGTTTTACTTATGTGATCTCCGGGGACTCCTTGTCCCACGTGTGTAAAGGTGACAGTGTGTGCACCGTGTGGGTCTCTTAGGCTATATTTCACAGAATACTTATTCACTGTTATGAATGGCATAGTGAAGTGCTTATTTATATCTCTTTATGATTGCAATATGTTTTGTATCACAATTTATCTGTGTGCTACTCTAGTGATGTTATTAAAGTAGTTTATTCCTCCTGCACGGTGTAATGGTGATAGTGTGTGCATCCGTGTTAGTACTTGGCGTAGGCTATGATTATGATCTCTTGTAGATTATGAAGTTAACTATTGCTATGATGGTATTGATGTGATATATTCCTCCTACATAGTGTGAAGGTGACAGTGTGCATGCTATGTTAGTACTTGGTTTAGTTGTGTTGATCTGGCATGCACTCTAAGGTTATTTAAATATGAACATTGAATATTGTGGAGCTTGTTAACTCCGGCATTGAGGGTTCGTGTAATCCTACGCAATTAGTGGTGTTCATCATCCAACAAGAGAGTGTAGAGTATGCATTTATCTATTCTGTTATATGATCAAAGTTGAGAGTGTCCACTAGTGAAAGTCTAATCCCTAGGCCCTGTTCCTAAATACTGCGTTACTACTGCTGCGTTACTACTGCTTGTTTACTGTCCTGGGCAAAGCACTTTTCTGGTGCCGTTGCCACTGCTCATACTTATTTATACCACCTGTATTTCACTATCTCTTCGCCGAACTAGTGCACCTATTAGGTGTGTTGGGGACACAAGAGATTTCTTGCATTGTGATCGCAGGGTTGCTTGAGAGGGATATCTTTGACCTCTTCCTCCCTGAGTTCGATAAACCTTGGGTGATCCACTTAAGGGAAACTTGCTGCTGTTCTACAAACCTCTGCTCTTGGAGGCCCAACACTGTCTACAAGAATAGAAGCTCCCGTAGACATCACCCAACGCCGATTTCCTCCTCCAGTTACGGTTCCTCCGCCACCAGCGACGTATACCGCGGTCACGTAATCCGCGAGCCAGTCTTCCGGCTTTGTGGTGCCATCATATGTTTTTGTGTCACGGGGCAACTGGAAGTTGCGAACTGGTGGTTCCTCTTTCATGATCCTTGGACCAAAACATTTTGGGCCCGGAGGACCTTCTGCCTCGATCATTTCAGACAAATACACTCTATCCAGACGGTGCCTCGCATCCCGTTCTGGCAGGTGCCTTTCTCCCAAGCGTTCCCCCAATGGGTTCCGGTATGTCGTGAGTCTTGTCGAATCTGCTTCATCGTAACGTTCCGGTACCGCGGCCCTTGCCTGCCGGTACCTTGGGGGAAGTGTTTCCTCCTCTTCATACGCCGCCCTTGCAGCTCGATAATTTTGCCCGGTTTCGTGTCTACCGGCATGATTGTTTCCGGCATAGCCTCTTCTGGCGTAGCCTTGATCTGCCCCTTGGCTTTTTCTACCGGCATCGTGTTGCCCGGCTTGTTGCTTTCCGGCAAGGACCGGATCATACACAGTCATCTGCTGCGCATTCATCTCTTTTTCTTTTCTTCTGTCCGGATGGGGGGACGATGCCTGCCCATGGGACTTGCTTCCGGCATTCTTTGTTGAACGCGCGGATTTCGAAGCCACATCTTTGTTCAACTTAGCAAGCTGCTCAGCATTCTGCTGCTCAATAGTTTCTAGCAAGTCTCTAACGCGCTCTTGCTGTTTTGCCAAAGCCTCTCCGGAAAGCGATTCGCACAGCTCTACTGCAGCCTTAGCAGCTTTTATGGTTTTATCCGGGCTACTGTACTTAGGTTTCTCTACGATGCTCACAGATGCAGAGGTACTTTTGCCGGCAAGAATCTCCTTACGCAAATCCTGATCTAGATTGCGAGCCTTAAGCCGGTTTTCCGGCATCCTAGCAGCATGAGCGCTAACAGAAGCAAAGCCATGGGCAGCGTTATACTCACGTAGGGTTAGGTTCAGCTCGCGCTGCGCCCGGACGATGTCGGCGCCGTTCACCAGCAGCTTCTTGCGTGTTGCCTCCAGCTCCGCCTGAGCCGTTGCCGGGTCGATGTTCTGCGCGATGGGCGTCGCCAGCACGTTCATCGCCGCTTGAAGCAGTGTCTCCGGTGCCGCCGTTGGGGAAGATGGGGAAGATGCCGCCGTTGGCGAAGCAGCCCGCGTTGTCGTTGATGAAATCCATGGAGTATATGCGCTGCACGAGCGCAGACACGGTCCGCTGGCCAGCGACGTCAAGGATGCCCGCCCGAATGTGAACTCCAGCAAGGGCCACTTCATGCCCCACGGTGGGCGCCAAATGTCGTCGTGGTGAACAGACAGATGCCATAGGATGGCTTAAGTTGGGGCCGAATGGGCGCTAGAGGATTTGGGGGAGGGTTTTTGATTAGATAGGATGAACTTCCGGATGCTTTCCTCAAGAACTTAGCCAAAGCCAGAGGTAGAAGAAGAAAGACACAAGGAAGAACTCTGCTCTAGATCTTTCTCTTCATTGATCTCAACAAGTTACAGGTTTTTGCATGCAAGGTCACTTCTAGATCGCATCTCACTTACCCGCGTACGGGGGTGCCCCCTCTCCTTATATAGGGGAGAGGGTGGCTTACAGGAGAAGAAACGACAATGGCATCTTTGACTAGACAAACTACTTTACAAAGTTACTTTAATCATAAATGACGCCGGGGTCTTCTTTAATCAGGGAGGCTCACGTCCTCCGGCTTCTTTCAGCGTCATCCTCTTCTTTATCGTCACGGCTTCGTTTAAAGCTACTTTGCTTAGCTCATCCTTGTCCTCTAGCTCTGGAGAGAATCTTTGACCAGTCTTGCCGACGTGCTACAGTGCACTTCTTACCGGTAGCCCGGTGTCTTCCTTATCCGGTTCCGGTATACCCCTCTCGGGGATACCGGCTTAGCTTTACTTAGCCAAACACTTAACTTCGTGCTCCGGTATAAACATTAAACCGGTATCTTGATGGCTCAAACCATCCAGTTTGGCATGCCTTTGGCATACCGGGGGTCATCCCCCCAACACTTGGCTTGATGGTTTTGTGGTTGAGGTGACCCTAGCAGTAATCATCTACTGATTTTGGGTAGCTCCCCTCTCTGTGGCTTGCTGTGGATTGCTAGATGCTTTCTGGGTGATCCCCTTTTTGGATTGCCAGTAGCTTTTGATGTTGAAAATCATATAGACAATAATTTGTCTTAATATCTGATGGTTTAGTGAACCATTTAGTGCTAGGTGAGTTGGGCTAGGCTAGCTGTGGATCAATCCTTGCTGGATTATTTGGTTTGCCTTGGTGATGATACACTTGGCTTGACCAATTCTTCCCTAGGGTTATTCTCTTCTGGCTTATTCCCCATTTTGCCAGCATCAAATGGTTTAACACCAAATGATGATGCACACAGGGTAATCATACCCTGTGACTTGGGTATGTGTTATGCACATGCTTGTGTTATGAGCAAAACTGATGTTTGCTCATGAATTTGGGTATACCTCACTCCAGCTCCTAGATTAAGTGCTGATGTAGTGGATTTGCTTCTGGTTTGGTTGATTTGCTTGCCCTGCTCCTCCTGGCTTGCTGGTGATCGATGCTTGATTAATTTCAGTGTTTACTGGAATAGGCTGAGCAACTCTAGTTGTTCACCTGTTCTTGCTGTTCTTGATGTGTTCTTACCCTGATGCTTGTGTCGATGAGCATCTAGGGTTTGGTGACTGAAAAGTTTATATACCTCCTGGTGCTCTTCTCCTTGGTCGACAGCAAGGTGTTGTGTGTGTGATGACTCCCCCTGTGTGAGTGTGCTGGTAAGCATGCACCTCACCTTGTGAGCTGCTTGCACTGTGCATGGTTGGGACTTGTGTGCTGAGGATCAGCTCGGCTGATCATGGTCATATCCTCTCAATTTCAATTTTCTTGCTAACCTGCCAAGTGGCAATGCCACTTGGCATAACCCTTTGTTTGATCTTTGTGTGTGTGCAGGGAACAATGAGATGATCGAGATGAAGATCAAGATCATCTTGATCAAGAATTTCATGATGATCAACTATGTAGTTTAGGGCATTTAATTGACTTGTAATTTTCCTTTTTCTTTTTACATTTATTCAATACTTGTAATGTGTTGTAATATTTCATAATTCAATTCTAAATATTGTAAATGACAATGTATTATGTGTGATGATCAATAAAGCTCAAATTTTCTCTAATGGGCTTTTATTTATATGTTGTATAATTAATATCCTTGATTATTTATACTTGTTTAATAAATTACTTCTATTTGAATTATGAAATGTTCATGTGATGTTTGAATTTGGAATTCAAACTTACTAAGTTGAATTCAATCATGCAACTTAATGTTTGTGATGCACTATTCCCCTCTCTTCTAAAAAACCCTAGTCTAGTTGAGTGAGGTCCAAATTTATCGCACTCTCGAAACCCTAACCCTGTATGGTATCGAGAGAGAAACTTGTCCCCCTTCGATGCAGTTTTCCTCTTAAAAGCGCGAAATTTCCCCAGAATTTACGATGCAATGCACATCCCTTTCTAAAATCTACCCCTCGATCGTCTCTAAACCTGGGACATTACAGCCTTTCCCCCTTAAAGAAAACTTTGTCCCGAAGTTGTGGTTGTAATACCTGAACAGTTCTGGGTAAGACTTTCTCAGGTCTTCTTTCTTCTCCCAGGTGGCTTCTCTCTCGGGGTGATGTTTCCATTGAATCTTGCAGTACTTAATGGCTCTATTCCTTAGTTGTTTCCAATTTTCCTCGAGAATCTTGGATGGCTTCTCGATATAGGTCAAGTCTGGTTGTAACTCTAACTCATCATGTGATACTGGCTCGTCTGGGGTCTTTAAACACTTCCTGAGTTGAGACACATGGAATACATTGTGTACTTGAGCTAATCTTCCCGGTAGTTCCAATTCAAAGGCTAACCCTCGATTCTGACTCAGTATTTTGAAAGGTCCGATGTATCTAGGGCTAAGCTTCCCCTTTACTCCGAATCTCTGAAGACCTTTCATCGGACTTACCTTAAGGTATACCATGTCTCCAACTTTTGGCTCCCATGTTCTTCTCTTTTGATCTGCATAACTCTTTTGTCGGCTTTGAGCTATTTTGAGCCTATCTCTTATGATGTCGATGATCTGCTGCTTTTCTTCGACATAATCTGGATTGAACTCCTTGCTTGAACCTGCCTCGTACCAACAGATCGGTGATCTACACTTCCTTCCATACAGAGCTTCAAATGGTGCCATCTTGATACTGCTTTGATAGCTATTGTTGTACGAAAACTCTGCTAATGGTAAGTGCTCCTCCCATGATCCTCCGAAGTCTAGGGCACAAGCCCTAAGCATATCTTCCAATATCTGGTTTGTTCTCTCTGTTTGTCCACCTGTCTGAGGATGATAGGCGGTGCTATAGTCTAATTTGGATCCTAAAGCTTCATGTAGTTGTTTCCAAAATGCAGAGGTGGATACGGATCCACGATCTGACACTATCTTCTTGGGTACTCCATGTTTACTCACAATCTCTTTGATGTAAAGATCGATGAGTTTCTCTCCCTTGTCCTGCTGGTTTACTGCTAAGAAGTGTGCACTCTTCGTCAACCGGTCCACGATTACCCATATCATGTCCTTCATTATATTATTCATGGTTAGTCCGGTGATGAAATCCATTCCTATCTCTTCCCATTTCCATTCTAGGATTGGTAAAGGTTGCAACTTTCCTGCCGGACTTTGATGTTCAGCCTTCACCCTTTGACATGTATGACATTCCGCCACATATTGTGCTATCTCTCTTTTCATGTTATTCCACCAGAACAATTCCTTGAGATCCATGTACATCTTTGTACTTCCCGGATGTATAGAGTATGGTGTTTGATGTGCTTCCCGGAGTATAACTTCCTTGATCTCATCAATATCCGGAACACAAATTCTTTTTTGAAACCATAGTGATCCCGACTCCCCTGGGTGAAATTCTGATGGTCTTCCTTCATCAATCCTTCTCATCTCCTCCACGATGAATGGATCGTCCAATTGACCCATGATTACCTCATTCTTTAGATTAACACTTAGTTCATCGGCTACTTGTAAAGCCGATAGTCCTTCATGAGCTTCTTTCTCCCAAAGTTGTATCTGGGCTTGGCTTATTTCCTTCTTCAATTCTGGTGCTATTTCTTGCTCCACTCCTCCAGTGCTCTTCCTACTCAAGGCATCTGCTACTACATTAGCTTTTCCTGGAGTATAATTGATGGTCAAATCATAGTCCTTGATTAGTTCCAGCCATCTTTTCTATCTCATGTTGAGTTCCTTCTGGGTGAAGAAGTACTTGAGACTCTTATGATCAGTATAGAGCTCACACTTGGCTCCATAGAGAAAATGTCTCCAAGTTTTGAGTGCAAAAATGATCGTCGCTAACTCCAAATCATGTGTTGGATAGTTCACTTCATGAAGTCTGAGTTGCCTTGATCCATAAGATATTACCTTCCGATCTTGCATGAGTACACAACCCAATCCATGTTTGGATGCGTCACAATACACGGTGTAATCCTTGCCAACTTCTGGAACTGCTAACACCGGTGTTGTGGTGAGTTTCTCTTCGTAGTCCGAAAACTCTTCTCACACTCATCGGACCACACGAATGGTGTGTTCTTCCTTAATGAACTTAGGTCATTGGTCCCGCTATCTTAGAGAATCCTTCAATGAATCTCCGATAGTATCCTGCCATTCCTAAGAATCCTCGGATTTCTTTGACAGTCTTGGGTGCTTCCCATTCTAAAACTGCTGCTACTTTGCTTGGGTTTACTGCTATCCCATCCTTGCTAATAACATGACCAAGAAATTCTACTTGATCTAGCCAAAACTCGCACTTGCTAAATTTGGCATAGAGTTGATGTTCTCTTAGTGTTTGCAACACTATCCTAAGATGTTCAGCATGTTCAGCTTTATCCTTAGAATATATCAAGATATCATCGATGAATACGATGACAAACTTGTCTAGACATGGCATGAAGATCTTATTCATAAGATTCATGAAGATTGCTGGGGCATTGGTTAATCCAAAAGGTACTACTAGGTATTCATGATGTCCGTACCTTGAGACAAAGGCAGTTTTCGGAACGTCTTCCTTCTTGATCTTTATCTGATGGTATTCGGATCTTAGATCAATCTTGGAAAAGACTCCGGTGCCTCTAACTTGATCAAACAGATCTTGTATTCTAGGAAGTGGATACTTGTTCTTGACAGTAACATTATTCAGATTCCTGTAGTCTCCGCACATCCTTCGGCCTCCATCTCTTTTATCCACAAATATCACAGGTGATCCCCATGGTGAGATACTCTCCTGAATAAATCCTTTCTATTCCAGGTCATCCAACTGTTCCTTGAGTTCTTTCAACTCCTTAGGCCCCATCTTGTATGGTGCCTTAGCAATCGGAGCCGTTCCTAGAATTAGGTTGATAGTAAACTCTATCTCCCTATCTGGTGGCATTCCAGGTAATTCCTTAGGAAAAACATCCTGGAATTCATTAACTACCGGTATATCTTCCAGCTTTACTTCCTTCATGCTATTCAACTGTAACTCTACCTCTATGTGGGTATTCTTATCTCCTTGGTAGATCATTCTTCTTCCATTGGGACTTTTCAGAGATATTGTTTTGTTTACACAATCTATTAAGGCTCCATTTGTCTCTAACCAATTCATACCAAGAATGACATCAATGTCCTTCATCGGTAGAATGAACAGGTCTGCGTCAAACGCGCACTTATTGATCATGATGATCTGTCCTTGTTTGGTGTGGGTTACTACTATCGTTCCCCCCGCAGAAAGTATGGTGATAGGTGTATCTAACTTAGTGCAACTAATCCCATGTTTGATGATGAATTGGTGAAAAATGAATGATGTAGTGACACCAGTATCGAAAAGTACTTTGCCAGGATGAGTAAGTATCTGAAGCGTACCTATCACTGCCTGATCGGAGTTCACCACCTCCTCCAACTGGTGCAGTTCAACTTGCCGAAGGGTTTCTTGTTCTTCCAGTTCCCTCCGGTATTCCCGCCTCGGTTTCCACCTCCATTCTTTTTCTTAGGGTGATCCCTAAGCATGTGTCCTTCCTCGCAACAACCAAAGCATATTATCCTTGGCTTCTTACAATCCTTGGAAAAGTGTCCCGGTCTTCCACAGCTTTGACAAGCTACTTGGTTTGTAGTCTGGAATCCTTTGTTCCCCCTGTTGTTGTTGTTGTTGTTGTTGTTGTTGTTGTACCTTGGTTTGAAACTCAAGCCAGTGTTAGGCTTGTTGCCGACATATCTCTTAGGCTCAAACTTGGCCTTCTTTCTCTTCTCCTCCTGCAGCTGTTTGAAATCATCTTCAAGAGTGATGACTGCATCCACCAACTCCTGGAACTCGGTAGCTCTCATCATCCTGAGCTGTACCTTGAACTGGGGATTTAATCCCCGCATGAATCTCTTTTTCTTCTTTTCCTCGGTGTTGACCTCCTCAACGGCATACCAAGACAACTTGGAAAACTCCCTGACATAAGTCAGGATGGCCTTATCTTTCTGCTCGAGACTCTCAAATTCTCGACGCTTCAGTTCCACTATACTTTCAGGGACATTGGATTCCCTGAACTTCCTCTTGAACTCCTCCCAGGTAAACACTTTCTCAGCCGGATAAACAGCTACTATATTATCCCACCAAGATGCGGCGGGTCCAAACAACAAATGCGTTGCGTACCTGACCTTCTCCAGGTCATTGCATCCTACAGTGTTGAGCTTTCGCTCAGTGTCCATCAACAAATCCTCCACGTCCATGGGTTTGGGCGCGTATGCGAAGGATATTGGCTTGGTATTCTGGAAGTCCGACAAAGTGACTCCCTGATTTTCTGGCCTCTGCGCCCTGTTCTGCTGTAGCAGCTCTTGAAAGAACTTGTTCTGCTGCTCCATAGTCATGCGTTGCCTTTCCTCCAACATTTGCATGTATTGGAGAAAGTTCTGCTGCGTCATGGGTGGTGGTGGTGGTGGAAACTGGTTTCTGGCTGCTTCATCTGCCTCTTCCTTCTGCTTGGCCTCGCGCTCGAGGCGATGTGCTTCACTCTCCTCACCCGTCGCTCCGACATATCCCCCTAGTTCTGCAACACAAAGTGGTACTCATAGTTACTCCATGCGCAAGTTTCCTGAGCTCAACTTTGTGCACAGAACTAGTCACGCAATGGAAATCAAGATGCAAATCCAAATCATACAAAACATATACCATGTATATACATACTTAAGTGGTTTATTACAATACTTAGTAGCGATGTGAGTATGCAAACTCAGTTATTGAAGTATATGTACAAATTTCTACAAATATTACATACTACAATACATGTGGTACAACTGTATTGTAGTCTCGCCTCCCATGGTGGTCTCTAGTCGTGCTTCACTCCCGGTACATCCCAGGCTTCCATCCGGTCGAACGTGTACTCCTCCTGACAGAATCTGGAACATAGGGTCTTCCCGTCGGCTGGTAGTCAGAATTAGAGGATGATCCCAAAGAGAAATCTGTGTTCATGAACTGGTTATTCAATGTAGCATAATCCACCCCTGGGGTGTACTCGCCTGTGACTCCGCCATAGGTATTCCCACAATCTGTATCCAACTCAATCAGTATAGGATACTCCTCGTAGTCTCCCCTACTATACTGATGGTTCTGGAACTGGGTTGTGGCGTCCTCATCCATCTCAGGGTTACACCTGACTAGATCGCTATAGGTTCCCATGTACGATCCCCAACGCCAACCTGTTGAGTTCTCTATAGGAGTCTCGGAACGCTGATGGTTTCCGGATTCCTCTCCACCCTCATATCCTCCGTGGGAACTACTAGGAAAGTATCTAGGTGTAATAGGTGTGGTTTGTTGTTCTGGATGGTCAATACTAATGAAGTCACCAGCTGAATAAACTGGTGTGTGAACCTCACCCTCCATTGGTTCCTTTCCCTTTGTCTCCTCCTTGGGCTCAGTGAATTCTTCTAACATTGTGTCAATTGCACCCGACAGATGTCTGTTCAACTGAAAGAACAATGTCAGTAGGTTGCGGCTGTTATCCATGTACTTAGCGGCTTCTGCTGGTTTGCGTTTTGCAAGCTTGAAGTGGTTAAGCATAGGATCATCTTCCTCCTCCATATGAGGAATATGTGCGAATTCGGAACCGATAAGCTCTTTAGACTTATGTTCCCGAATATCTGTGATGGCTTTCATTATGGCTATGTGGTAGGCTGTGTTAATGGTTCTAGCCTCACTTGCTGGCATCACTACACTCATTCCTAGGGATTCTGGAAGTCTTAGTCCTACCCTACATTTCGCCAATACTGTACCGTCGTAGTACAAGTATTTCATTACTTGGATTTGGGGATCGCACCCAAATTCAAGTAACATAGCATGAAGAATGTCCGCGAGTCCTCCGTCATAGTCACTCAAGGTTGATTCCTTCACTTTCACGTTACGTCCCGGACGTGAACTTGCCATAGTTGGCTGTAGAATAGAAAGAATATAATATTAGTAATGATGCATCATAATAGAGATAATAAAGAATTATCGCACTAAAAGATATGATTGTTTTATTCTCAAATGAATATACACCATATTTTTAGAAAATTCTTTACTAATCCTATTTGACTCCTAACGTTATGTCCCATTTACTAGGTTCCAACCTAAGGTCAAAGCTTTTGCTCTGATACCAACTGTAGTGACCCTTCATACCACTGCATGTTGTAGTATGCCAGTCGTTGATATAACATTCACGAAGTACCAATCCGCAAATATTACATCCCTCAGAGTAGTACAACAGAACATAGCAGGTCCATAACTCATTCATTTATTATTACAAGCAACATGTACATATCACCTCGGAGCTCCTCTTGGGTCCTAAGAGGAATACTCCTGGGTTCGAGGCGAACCCGACTCAACTTACAATATAAGAGTCTTACTAGGTTATACATTGATTCTCCTCGAGCAATTAAGTACTAAGAGTTCGTACTGCTCGGATACTACTGCTACTCGGTAGGTCCATGCTTGCTCTCCTCCGGAACCCTCCCCGGTTCCGTAGACGATGAGGTAGTCTACTCCTTCGATACCTCCAGAGAGGTCTGGTTCTTCATAGCAGATGACTTCTGCTCCTTCAGGGTCGTCGTTGTTCTCCTCCAGTCGATTCAGACAATCTAAGCAAGGGATTTAAGAGTGGTATGAGTACGAGCGTACTCAACAAGTTCATTATAGAAAAGAGGTGTTTAATGCACTAGCTACGATATCGGACCGTAAAGTCTAATACCAATGCAGGTTTTGATAATCATTTCTTCAAGAGGTTGCTTTTATTCGGAAGAACTATGTCCGTCAGCCTTCACCGGTTTACTAGAACTTCATGGAGTTCCTTTCCGGCAGCGTTCGCAGTTCAAAATCCCGGAACAGGGAGTGACAGGTCACGATTCATTACACTCTGCAGAGGTGCGTTGCTTTACCCATAAGAGATCTTATCCTTGGTGCCAACCGGGCAGCATTCCCGTCCACACTTCCTTCGGTGTGAGGCCCGGTATAAGGTCTAGCCAATCATGTTCCTCCGCTACCTCGAACACCCACCCTTTGTTGCAATTCCAACCTTGGGTCCTCGCCGGTCAGCGTATCCAAAGGATACCTTCCGACCTCGACTAATATCAGGCATCACGGCCATCAACCTTCGCCGGTCGTTGCAACCCATCATAGACCGCATTACCATGGGGACTTTATCGGGACCCCCACCCTACCGCTTGTCCCTCAGGATTCAAGTGTCTACGGCAAGCGCATCCGTTGATGAACGAGAGGTGGAAACACTTTTGACTACTCTGTCCCACTCCAGATCTTATGGTTAACACAGGTATTACGGCACAAGAATCACTGGACGACATTTGTTGTTTAATCCTAGATGGATACAAACCCTTGCAATGGAACCTCCACCATATCAACACATACCATGGTTCCATTGCCCACCACATAGTCATATTCATAGTTATGAAAATAGTGGTTCTGCTTTTTATGCAATAATGGTAAACATAGTACTTTGCAAGTAATTTGGTAAAAATACTCAAATGACATGAGCAAGTGATGAACTTGCCTGAACACTGCAAAGTGTTGCAGTTGGATGGTGTGGACTGGCCCTTGTCCTCTGTTGCTGAAAAATAGCATCATTCACCGATATGGGCAATGGTTAAAGAAGCAATTATCCATGATTCAGCTTTTAGGGTTTGTTTCCCCCCTTCCGGTGTCTTATCATTTTATGTGAGAGGTTAATACTAAGAACAATTTAGGGATACTTTGTTTAGGGTAAAATACAACCTTGAAATGTTGTCAAGGTGTTTTTAAAGTCCAAGTGAATTTATGGACTTATTTTCATTATTGAAAATATAAGGAGTGATTTAAATGATTATTATAATCATCAAATTAGGACTTATTCTTAGTTGTCTTCAAAAATTCCTTTTGATATTTTATTCTGATAGAGAATTTTATGCTGAGCATTTTTCATCTTTTTTTTAGAACTCTTATCAATTTTCAATTTAATTTCGAAGTTTCTGGTTTAAATGAATTTGTGAATTTACTAAAATGTCCCTGGGCCCACCTGTCAGTGTGGCCCAGCGGGTTGAGTCTAACCCGAGCCGCACCAACCGGCTCGGTCGGACTCAGTCGCCCCCTTCCTCTTCTCTCTCGCGAAACCCTAGCTCTCTCCTCTCCCGCGACGCTGTGGTCACGCGCGCCGTCGCCGAATTACTCCGGCCGCCTCCGGCCACTCCCGCCGGCGAGATCGGTCGCAAAATGACGGCCGCTCGACGGCGCACCGATCGGTCCGTGCCGATCTGCGTTTCTCCGCCGCCACCGTTCGCCCCCAACGCATCTGCGACACGGCCGTGGTGATCCGCGGCGATTCATCGCCCGCCGTCGATCCTGGCGCCGTGGCGTGGCCGTGTGCCTCGCCGTGGTGGTGCTGGGGCGTTTGCGCCCGGCGACGCCTGGCCTGGCTGCGGCCTGGCGCTGCCGTGGTCGGCCTGTGCCGCCGTGCCGCCATGGGCACGCCACGGTGCTCTGCTCCAGGTGTGTTCGCCTCCTTCTCTCTTGTCTTCTCTATCTCCTCTCCTTCCTCTGGATGCCTAGGCATCCACCTTGCTGTGCTTCTGCTGCTGCGCCTCTGCGCCTCTGTGCTTTGCGCCATGCCTGCTCTGGTGCTGCCTGGGTGTGCTAGTTGCTGTTGTGCTTGCTATGGATGCGCGTATGCTGCTGTATTGTGCTGCTGCTATGGATCCTAGCTGCTGTGCTGTGATATTCTTCTCTATAACTTGCTGTTGTAACTCATGAGCTCTTTCTCAAGAGCATAATGTGATGCTTATGCTTTATTTAATTGTTCCTGCTGTTGCTATATGGCTCCTGCCTCTCCTGTGTGTGCATTTCCTTGCCCCTGGCTTGATCATGATGCATGATCCTTACATTATGCAAGTGCCAGTGCTCCTAGGGTGCTATCCCTTGTGATTCCTGGAAATGCTCCATTGAGCATTATTGTTGGCTAGACAGCACCATCTAGTGATGGTGTGCTTCTGGATAAAATTGTATTTAGCTCATTTGCTTCTCTGTGATGCAATTGTTCATGTCCTGTGGCTGATTTAATTATCTGGTCTATGTATTGATACTAGAATTGATTCTAGAATACTTTAGCATGCTCTAGCAAGCTTCTGATGATCTTGTGATCATCAGTTGCTTGTAAAAGCTGCTGTGTTATTACTATGCCTCACTGCTGCTCAATATGTGATGTGTGTGTGTGTCACACAGGCTTGTGCTGATGTGTGCTGGTGCTTGCTCAAGCATCTCGTCGATGCTTGTGATGATCCATTGGATCATGTGCAAGTGTTCCAGTTACTGGTGACTTATGTATTTCATTTATCTGCATAGCTTGTGATTGTTTATTGGATAATTGAGATGAACTGCTTGCAGTGATGACTCTTATAATTAATTTGATTGAGCTAGAGGGATGCCAACAGTTGTTGGGGACCCTAGCTCCTCTTTGAACCCATCTGGGTAATGATACTAGTGCTTGGCTTGATGGTTTTGTGGTTGAGGTGACCCTAGCAGTAATCATCTACTGATTTTGGGTAGCTCCCCTCTCTGTGGCTTGCTGTGGATTGCTAGATGCTTTCTGGGTGATCCCCTTTTTAGATTGCCGGTAGCTTTTGATGTTGAAAATCATATAGACAATAATTTGTCTTAATATCTGATGGTTTAGTGAACCATTTAGTGCTAGGTGAGTTGGGCTAGGCTAGCTGTGGATCAATCCTTGCTGGATTCTTTGGTTTGCCTTAGTGATGATACACTTGGCTTGACCAATTCTTCCCTAGGGTTATTCTCTTCTGGCTTATTCCCCATTTTGCCAGCATCAAATGGTTTAACACCAAATGATGATGCACACCGGGTAATCATACCATGTGACTTGGGTATGTGTTATGCACATGCTTGTGTTATGAGCAAAACTGATGTTTGCTCATGAATTTGGGTATACCTCACTCCAGCTCCTAGATTAAGTGCTGATGTAGTGGATTTGCTTCTGGTTTGGTTGATTTGCTTGCCCTGCTCCTCCTGGCTTGCTGGTGATGCTTGATTAATTTCAGTGTTTACTGGAATAGGCTGAGCAGCTCTAGCTGTTCACCTGTTCTTGCTATTCTTGATGTGTTCTTACCCTGATGCTTGTGTCGATGAGCATCTAGGGTTTGGTGACTGAAAAGTTTATATACCTCCTGGTGCTCTTCTCCTTGGTCGACAGCAAGGTGCTGTGTGTGTGATGACTCGCCCTGTGTGAGTGTGCTGGTGAGCATGCACCTCACCTTGTGAGCTGCTTGCACTGTGCATGGTTGGGACTTGTGTGCTGAGGATCAGCTCGGCTGATCATGGTCATATCATCTCAATTTCAATTTTCTTGCTAACCTGCCAAGTGGCAATGCCACTTGGCATAACCCTTTGTTTGATCTTTGTGTGTGTGCAGGGAACAATGAGATGATCAAGATGAAGATCAAGATAATCTTGATCAAGAATTTCATGATGATCAACTATGTAGTTTAGGACATTTAATTGACTTGTAATTTTCCTTTTTCTTTTTACATTTATTCAATTCTTGTAATGTGTTGTAATATTTCATAATTCAATTCTGAATATTGTAAATGACAATGTATTATGTGTGATGGTCAATAAAGCTCAAAGTTTCTCTAATGAGCTTTTATTTATATGTTCTATAATTAATATCCTTGATTATTTATACTTGTTTAATAAATTACTTCTATTTGAATTATGAAATGTTCATGTGATGTTTGAATTTGGAATTCAAACTTACTAAGTTGAATTCAATCATGCAACTTAATGTTTGTGATGCACTATTCCCCTCTCTTCTCAAAAACCCTAGTCTAGTTGAGTGAGGTCCAAATTTATCGCACTCTCGAAACCCTAACCCTGTAAGGTGTCAAGAGAGAAACTTGTCCCCCTTCGATGCAGTTTTCCTTTTAAAAGCGCGAAATTTCCCCAGAATTTACGATGCAATGCACATCCCTTTCTAAAATCTACCCCTCGATCGTCTCTAAACCTGGGACATTACAGATCACCACTCGGCTTGGCCCTGAGAACTACCTCTACTGGAGGGCGCAGGTGGCGCCCATCCTCCGCAGCCATCTGCTGACGGGCTTCATCGACGGTTCCTTCCCCTGCCCGCCCGAGTTCGTCAACAACCCGAAGGCCTCGGAGGACGCCGACGCTCCACGTCGCCTCCACAACCCGAGCTTCACTGTGTGGCATCAGCAGGACTCGGCTCTCCTGTTCGCCATCATCGCCACCACCACAAAGGTCGTCCAGGGCATGATCCTCTTTTGCCGCCTTTGCCCTGGGTGCATGGACGACCCTTGAGGCGAGCTTCTCTTCACAGTTAACTGCCCGCGGGATGCAGATCTGCCGCTGATATGTCTCAAACATATCTATAATTTCTTATGTTCCATGCTAGTTTTATGACAATATCTACATGTTTTATATACACTTTACATTATTTTGATGCATTTTCCGGTACTAACCTATTAACAAGATGCCGAAGCGCCAGCTCTCGTTTCTCGCTGTTTTTGGTTTCGAAATTCTACACAGGAAATATTCTCGGAATTGGACGAAACAAAAGCCAAACCTCCTATTTTTCCGAGGGACACACGGAGCCAGAAGGGCAAGCCCGGGAGAGGCCCAGGGCCTCCTCCCCATAGGGGGGCGCGGCCAAGACCCCAGGCGCACCGCCAGGTGGGGAGCCCACCTCGGGACTCCACCGACATCGCCCCTTCGCCTATATATTCCTTCCGTCGGGAAAACACTAAGATATCCAGTCATATTCCACGAAGAGTTCCGTAGCCGCCGCCATCGCGAAGACAAGTTTCGGGGGACAGAAGTCTCTGTTCCGGCACGCCGCCGGGACGGGGAATTGCCCCCGGAGTCATCTCCATCGACACCACCGCCATCTTCATCGCCGTTGCTGTCTCCCGTGATGAGGAGGGAGTAGTTCTCCCCCGAGGCTAAGGGCTCTACCGGTATCTATGTGGTTCATCTCTTTCTCCCATGGTGTGATCTTTATGTGATCATGAGCTTTGTATCACTATTAATCTATGTGCTACTCTACTGATGTTATTAAAGTAGTCTATTCCTCCTCCATGATGTAAAGAGGACAGTGTGTGCATCATGTAGTACTTGGCGTAGGCTATGATTGTAATCTCTTGTGGATTATGAAGTTAACTATTACTATGATAGTATTGATGTGATCTATTCCCCTTTCATAGCTATTGTTGACAAGTGTGTATGCTATGTTAGTACTCGGTCTAAATTGCAACCGTATTATCTTGGATTATGATTTGATGAGGATATCCCTATGAGTGGTGTTTGTCAAGTACTTGATGAACTTTGAGTGGAGCTTTTGTAGCCACTACGTGATGATTAGTGATTCCAATAGGAGAGTAATTCAGAGTAGCACAAGCGAAGAGAAGTTATCTAATTATTCAATTATGTGATCATTGTTGAGAGTGTCCACTAGTGAAAGTATGATCCCTAGGCCTTGTTTCTAAGCATTGAAACACCGTTTCCAACAAGTTCTGCTACATGTTCGCTTGCTGCCATTTTTATTTCAGATTGCAATTACTACATATAATCATCCATATTACTTGTATTTCACTATCTCTTCGCCGAACTAGTGCACCTATACATCTGAAAAGTGTATTAGGTGTGTTGGGGACACAAGAGACTTCTTGTATCTTAATTGCAGGGTTGCTTGAGAGGGATATCTTTGACCTCTACCTCCCTGAGTTCGATAAACCTTGTGTGATTCACTTAAGGGAAACTTGCTGCTGTTCTACAAACCTTTGCTCTTGGAGGCCCAACACTGTCTACAGGAATAGAAGCGTGCGTAGAAATCAGCCGCGTGCTCTCTGAAGTGAAGAAGCTTGATAGCTCGACCACGGCCTACTTCAATAAGGTGACGTCAATGTCTGATAGTCTAACGTCCATTGGACAACCTCTTAGCCAGGAACAGTTCATCTCCTACCTTCTGGCGGGGCTTGATGACGACTACGACGCGCTGGTGGAGGTCGTCTCGGCACGGGCTACTCCGATGGCTCTTCGCGATCTATACGCACAGATGCAGAGCACTGAGCAGGGCGTGGAACGGCGCAAGGCGGGGCTGCATCATGGCGCTAGTGATCATGGCGGCTTTCCGTCCGCCAATGCCTCCTTCTGTGGCCAAGGGAAGCCACCCCAGTTGTTGTGGGTACACTTCATAGGTGTACCATCGACACTGCCTAGATCTGGCAAGCCCGGGTGGCCCATAGATGGTGATGTGGCATGTGGCCCGTCGGGCGTCCTAGTTGCTGTTGATCATGAAGGATGAAGTCCAACCCAGGATCAGTAAGCCGGATCCTAACCGACCTTCGGAGGAGGCCGGATCCGTGGAGGCCCATCAGGAACCCGGATCCAGTACGACGTAGATGGAAGGCGGATCCTTGACGTACACGGCAAGACATTGTACCGTAGTTAGGCGACCCGTAATCCGGCTAGGACTCTCCATGTAAACCCTAGATCCGTGCGCCTTTATAAGCCGGATCCCGGGAGCCCTAGAGGCACAACCACAACTCATTGTAACAACGCGAAAGCGCCCGGATAATTCCGGACAAGCAGCGGTAGGCCCCTGTCATCGTGCGGGTGTTCCGAAGGCTGGGTAAATCGCGTACCACCGTCCCGAGTGCACTCCGCCCGATGGCCCCTACTTCTTCTCCCCTCGTGAGGATCCCTCCTCCGAGGTACCGTCGAATAGGCAACGACAGTTGGCGCCCACCGTGGGGCCAGCGGCGTCTGGAGGCCGGAACCGGGAGGGTTCCGCCATGGGAAGCTACGACGACACCATCGCTGTGGGGCGTGTCCTCTACGCCGGAAACTTTCCGATCGTCCCTCCGGACGAGTGCTGGATTCCGGCCAAGGCCGACCCCGTCAAGCTCTCCATCGTCCCGATAGGCGGCATACACATCTTCATCGGCGAAACCGTCGATTCCGACGGAAACGCACTGGTAAGTAGCGCTGACGCGACCGCCGCTGACCAGGACGCAGTCGCGAAGATTCGATCTGAGACGCAGGAACTTCCCAAGGAAGATTCCGCCTTAGATCTGAAAAAATCAAAGCCCACCCAATCCGCCCCTGAGCAGGAAATAAAGGTGGAAGACCAATGCAGATCCGCCTGGGTCTCCCAGGTGTTAGAGAAGCAAAGGTGTCACTTCGTGCACTTCATAGCCCATACCACAGGAGCCGCCCCTCAAGAAGCCGGAGCTGGCCCCATGCATGTTGAGGAACCGAAAAATAACGTTGCTCCGGATCAGCAGGAAGTTGTCGGAGAAAGCAACGATCCGGGTGAAGAATCGATCCTGGGCAACCTCAGCCCAGTTTCAGGGGATACCCCCTCCATGGATACTGATAGGGCAAAGGTGGCCGATCTTTCGATGAGACGGGGATAATTCGATTTGTTGGTGGAGTTCGTGCTTGACGATCCGACTACACGTGCAAAGCTCGTGCGCCAATGCAATCGCTAGGACAATCTCCGGGAGTTACCGATCTTGCGGATGCACGATCAGCCGACCAACGAGGGTCTTAATTCCTACCTGAAATCGAGAACAAGTAAGAACTAATAATGCAATCATAATATTGCGGATATAGATGAAAGCTTTATTGAAAAGGTGGGATTCCGAATAGTCGGTCTTGTTCCGGGCGTTGGCCTCAAAAGAAGTACACGAGAGTTGCAGCAATGGCTAACTTTTAATCTAATCAAAATCCAAGTTCTAATGACGGCTAGAGAGGGATATATATGGGGGAAGTCAAGGGATTTTCGTCCAACCAGCTAGGGTTGGCCAAAAACACCCCTAAATGGGCCTTCCTCCACTTATATGGCCTCTTAAAATCTCCTAAAATACCTAATCCGAAAATACATGGGCCTGGCCCATTAAATAAGGTGACGCAGCACCACAAATAACTCTTTGGACGAATTTTATGATGGAGAAACTTGTATAATTCATCCAAGCATCGTTGCTTCACTATGGTGGCTTCAATGTTCTGAAATCCTCGCTTGCAACGCCATCCTGAATCCTTGCGAGTCTCGCTGCCATCTCCATGCACGTTCCTAATCCAATGCTTGGCGTCCATGCTAGATCCATTCCTAAATAATATAAATACATTTGATTTAGGCAGCATCATATTCTCAAATATATCATGAAGGATTCCTAGTAACGAATGTACCTGAGATGTGGTTGTAGGAGTATTGGTTGTATCTATCATAGAGATGTCCTCATCATCCTCCCCTACTTGAATTGAAGTCGTCCTCGACGTAGTCTCATCTTTTTCACCAAGATATGCCTTCAAATCGGAGGTAATCATGTCCTCATCATCCTCCCTTTCTTGAAAGAAAAGCCGTCCTCGGCGATGTTTATTCCGTAAACATGCTAACAAAAGAGACAAGGTATATGCATGGTATATGTATATGTCATCCGTTTTAACAGATCTCTCATGTTTCCCATTTAAGTTTGTACATATTCCGAGTATTGTAGTAGCGTAGAAGCTTATTAGTCCCCATTAAACATTTATCACAACTCAATTTGCGAGATATAAGTGAAGCACATATTAACTCCTTTCAAATTATAATGCTCATCATTAAACCATCCCAAAGTTGGTAACCCAAAACGTAAGGTCTCAAATTTACTAGCCACGTCATGTTGAATTAAACAATTTTGCAGCAAGTTATTTGGCATAGAATGAATACCAACATTGGAGGTCATATCAAAATGAGAAAGCATATACACAAATTCAGTTTTATTGGAACTATAAGAATCATCACACATGATGCAAATCCTATGTACCATAAAAATATTGGTGCCTGACATACTCCCCAACCAAATGAAAAGTAACATCAGGGGCGTAGACACTCTTTAAACAAGGAAGTTCATCAATTTGATGTCTAGCATGTGACAAGGATATAGGTGGATCCATCACAACAGAAAACAAAGAATTAGCATGAGAAATCTTAGCCAACACTTCATTATGCATAACCAGTTTTATATGATCCATACTAGAGTCATCTTTCAAGTCACAAGGTGCGATATCGGGAGCAAGAATTTCAGTTTGTGCACTCGGAGATATGGAAGAATGAACTTGTACGAGTAGGTGTGTTTAACATAGTTGGTTTATCAGTTACACAAGTTCCTAACACATGATCATCCTTGGAAACAAAAGTCTCCGTTGGTACACTCATATCAATAGAGGAATGAAAAATAGCACATGGTACACAAAAATCTGTAGGTCTGTCATAACTAGAGTCAACCAAAAGATTGCTAGTCATATCAATGATAATTTCGGTGGGTGCACTCATATTCCAAGACAGATTAAAGTGATCAAACTGGTACACCCAACAAAAAATCTTTCCTAGCATGTAACTCATTTGGGACACTCGAATTGATAGATGCATGAATATCCACAAAAGAAGCACCCAAAACATTTGGTATTGTAGCATGCAATTCAGTGGGTGTACTTAAATCAATAGAAGAATCCATTTCAGCATTAATAATTTCAGTGGACGCGCACATCGTCAAAGAAGAATTCAATACAGTACTAATTGCGCTCACAACAACATCAATCTTAGTGGTACTATCACATGGTACATGCAAATCAGTAGTATGATCCTCTAATATAGGCGGTGTGGCAAAATCATTTTCTACCTCATCACATGGTATATTAATATCAACATTGCATTCATCAATTTCAAGTTCATGAACAAAACTAGGAAGCATCTTCATTGTTATATCAGAAGATTGTTTCAAAGTGACAACTCTATCCTCAATCAACTCAATAGACAAATGATCACATGACATATGTAAATCATCATGGAATTCATCAGTCACATGTGGAAGGACAAAATCAGTACCTTCATTTTTACCTTGTGACTCCAACGTAGAAGATGTTCGCAGCGACGTGTCACAAGTCACGTGGTCGGGCGACTCGCACAACAATATCCATGCGTGGAACGTTGGAAGAAACAACCGGTGCTAGTGTGCATGACTTGAAAGAGTTGGAATGGTCCAACGTTTTCTCCTGTATGTGTTTCTCAAAAGCACAAGCTCGAACATATATACCAATAGTAGAACGAGGAATATACTTAAACATAACCTTAATATCAGGGTTCAAGCCATTGAAAAACATGTTTCTAGTACTTTCCGCAAATTCCTTTATATCACAACGGTACATGTAAAATTTAAATTCCTGATAGTAAACATGCACAATATTACTACCTTGTTCTAATCGTTCAAGTTTGCGGAGCGATTCACGTTGATGAGAAAGAGGCACAAATTTACGTCTCAAAACAGATTTTAAATCTACCCAAGTAGTAGGTGTATTATCAACATTTTCTTTATAATTCCGAGTCCCACCAAACGGAAGCAAGATCAATAAAAGTTTGGGCGACAATTCTTACTTTCTCATGTTCATTAAAATCATGGTATCCAAAAATATTGTCAACCTCAAACTCCCAATCAAAATAAGCATCCGTATTATATCTACCCTCATAAACCGGTAAAGATATAACCTGATCATGATCTCCTCGTAAATGGTTGCACATGCAGCTCCGTAGTCGTCATGGTACTCGGGTCGATGGCTTGGTCCTCAATTCCTGTCATGGTTAGTACCCAAAAAGCACAAATGTATATGCCTACAAACTACGGAATATGGTGGTTCGCGCGCAATTCGTCAAGCAAAATACAAAGCTCTTACAAGTTCTTACCAAACAGGAGGAAGGCGATATGGCAACCAGCAAAGATCAGCTTCTCCAAAGATTGCCAAAGCGATTACCAGGGGTCGACACAGTGCACGTGGAGATATCTGTGGAGCTCTGGGAAGGCAAAGTATAGTGATATGGTGGCACAGTAATCAAATCTGCGATGCAAATTGAGTAAACGCTCAACGAAGGTACTGTGCTGGTCCTAGGCTAGATCGTATTAGAGACGCGAGCCTAAATCACCAACGAGATCACGACGCGGCACAAGATACAAGAGGCAGCGAAACTGGCACTGGAGGATAGAGGCACCTATGGTAAGGCGCCCTGATTTTTTTTTTTTTGGACTCAAACTTGGCGCTTGACCCTAGAGGTCTCAATGGTAGGGCGCCCAGTTTTTTTTTTATTATTTTTTTTTGCGTAATCTACCCCTTGGCGCTAGACCATAGAGGTCTCTATGGTCGGGCGCCCAGAAATTTTTTTTTTCGATCTTTTTTTTTTTTTGCATAATCTACCCCTTGGCGCTAGACCATAGAGACCTCTATGGTCGGGCGCCCAGAATTTTTTTTTTCGATTTTTTTTTTTTTTGCAGCTAGACTGCTATCAGAATTCCGACGGAAAACGCGAAATTGACCAAGAAAACGGATCTAAAACCCGGAAAAACTTAGAAACAAAGATCAAGAAAGACCCTACAATGATGGGAATCAAAGGGGAACAACAAAGAGTTGATGGCAGATGTGGCGGAAGTATATGGTGGCGGTGATATGGCGAGGACTGCAAGCGGAGATGGTGCGGCGGCGACGTGACTACTATGATCAGAACTCGAAACTCTAACGACTCTAGACGCTAAGACCAGCACGCGACACAACGATTGCAAACAAAGACTCAAAAAGCAAAAACTAAAAAGATCATGCAATGGCTTGGCAGGGGCTATGGGACGGATGATCTAAACCTAATATATTTTTGTGGAGCTTTTTCTGGGTTATAGGTAAAACAAATCTACACTAGGAAAACTGTAAATCTCACCGAGCAACCTGAAATCTGATACCACTTGATAGGGCAAAGGTGGCCGATCTTTCGATGAGACGGGGATAATTCGATTTGTTGGTGGAGTTCGTGCTTGACGATCCGACTACACGTGCAAAGCTCGTGCGCCGATGCAATCGCTAGGACAATCTCCGGGAGTTACTGATCTTGCGGATGCACGATACCACTTGATAGGGCAAAGGTGGCCGATCTTTCGATGAGACGGGGATAATTCGATTTGTTGGTGGAGTTCGTGCTTGACGATCCGACTACACGTGCAAAGCTCGTGCGCCAATGCAATCGCTAGGACAATCTCCGGGAGTTACTGATCTTGCGGATGCACGATCAGCCTGACCAGCGAGGGTCTTAATTCCTACCTGAAATCGAGAACAAGTAAGAACTAATAATGCAATCAGAATATTGCGGATATAGATGAAAGCTTTATTGAAAAGGTGGGATTCCGAATAGTCGGTCTTGTTCTGGGCGTTGGCCTCAAAAGAAGTACACGAGAGTTGCAGCAATGGCTAACTTTTAATCTAATCAAAATCCAATTTCTAATGACGGCTACAGAGGGATATATATGGGGGAAGTCAAGGGATTTTCGTCCAACCAGCTAGGGTTGGCCAAAAACACCCCTAAATGGGCCTTCCTCCACTTATATGGCCTCTTAAAATCCCCTAAAATACCTAATCCGAAAATACATGGGCCTGGCCCATTAAATAAGGTGACGCAACACCACAAATAACTCTTTGGACGAATTTTATGATGGAGAAACTTGTATAATTCATCCAAGCATCGTTGCTTCACTATGGTGGCTTCAATGTTCTGAAATCCTCGCTTGCAACGCAATCCTGAATCCTTGCAGGTCTGCTGCCATCTCCATGCACGTTCCTAATCCAATGCTTGGCGTCCATGCTAGATCCATTCCTAAATAATATAAATACATTTGATTTAGGCAGCATCATATTCTCAAATATATCATGAAGGATTCCTAGTAACGAATGTACCTGAGATGTGGTTGTAGGAGTATTGGTTGTATCTATCATAGAGATATCCTCATCAGATATGCGAAGAGTTCGATCGCAAGGTGAAGGAATTCGGATACGCTGATCAGCCTGAAGTTGAATCCGCCCAGCCTAAGCAGGTTCTTGCAACCTTGACAGCGCTGGATCAGCAGGAATCGGCAGACGAGCACACCACTTCCGACCAGCAGCCATCCGATGCAGGATCTCCGCTATCGCGGGCACGACCGCATAAGGAAGTCCTGTCCCCAGAAGAACTAGTGGCGCAGGCAGGCATGGACGCAATTGCACACTCGGAGATCCTCAACAAACCCATAACCCCTGACGATGCCGCAGATCCGGAGGCTCTAGAGGCCAAAAGGCAGGAGATGCTTGCAACAGCCCAGAAAATCGCCAGAACCGCAGCGGCAATGCTGGACGAAAGGAAAGAAGACGCGCACTTCATGGAAAATTTCCACCAGCGAGAGCTTGAGGTTGACGAACAACTGGTAAAAGTCAAGGAGCTCCAACAGCACTGGAAAGACAAGGTCACCGAGCTTCAGCGGGAGGTCGATCAAATCAGGCGAGTTTCTATACCTCCCCGTAAGATCACCTTCGCGACCCCCACTAAGCAACAGCCACTCGCAACTCCAAAGGATAACATGAAGAAGGCTGCGGAGATCCTGAAGAAGAAAGACGAGGAGATTGACATCGACTACGTCCGTACGCTCGTTGCTTCAGCAATGAAGCAGCAAAGCAAGGCAGACACTTCGCAAAGGTTGGAATGCAACCCGGATCATTGCATCTCTACCGCGCAGAAGGACGCCTACGACAATCACCATCGCGATGATGAATCGCGGACCGGATCCTCGGAACGCAGAAGGAAAACCAGAGAACACCCAAATCCAATCCTTGTGCCATCAAAGACACCCCCGTCAGATCCGAAGAAGGGAAAGGATGCGATGTACGCTGGCAGGTACAAGAACCGGAACCCATCACCTCCACCCAACGGATATCTGCGTCCCCCACCTCCTCGCCGCCGCAGTCCAGTCGGAAACATCAGGCCCCATGGGCTGGTGAAATCAACATTCGCGACAACATGCCGCCGCCGAGAACCAGGGAGCGTACGCCGGAACCACGTCGGAACCAAACCAACGATCGTGAGCCTGAGCCCAGAAGGAGCCAGAACAACGATCGCGAGCCTGAGCCCAGGAGGAGCCGGAGCCCCGCCGAAGCCGGAACGACGGAAGCGACTATCACCAAGGTGAGGGTAGCCACCGAAGCCGGAGCGAGCCACGGGAGGAACGCCGGGAATCCGAGGACGGAAGCAAAAAATCTTACAGGCCCCCTCGCAGATCTCCCTCACCACCGCCAAGTGGAGGAGGTGGAGGCGGAGGCGGAGGCCGGAGATCCCGCTCTCGCTCAAAAACCCCTGGCGGCGGCCCACGCGATGCCCGGGAACGCCTCAATGAATACAAAACTGATTACATCGGCCCAAAGTGCTTTGGCAGGATGATTCGAGAGGAACCAAAGCCAAGGATGAACCTCAAGCTACCCGGAAACCTGAAGAATTATGATGGCACGGAAAGGCCGGATACCTGGATTGAGGATTACTATAATGCAGGTAACCTTTGCCGGAGGAACCCCTAATATTGCTGCCGCATGCTTCAGCTGTACCTTGTAGGTCCGGCTCGGATCCGGCTCAGCGACCTCGAGAAAAATTCCATCTTTTGCTGGTTTGACCTGAAGACCGCTTTCGAAAAGCACTTCAGGGGCACCTACAAGAGACCTGCCATGACAAGCGACCTACAGGCATGTATCCAGAAGAAGGGAGAAACATCAAGGAACTTCCTCACACGATGGTTAGCAACCAGGAATGAGTGCGAAAACGTCGATAATCGCACAGCAATGCACGCCTTCATAGGCGGATTGCATAGAGGAGGATTGCTACGGCACAAGCTCACTTGCTTGGTAAACGCAAACAAGCTGACGTTGGATGACATGATTACCATCGCCAGCGATCATACTGCCGCCAATGACGATGCAGGCGGAGATCTAGCAGCTACAGCAATTCCCCTGCATCAGCAAAAGAAGAACCGTGACAACGGTAACAGCAGCGGCACTAAGCGGAAAAATCCCCCTGATGACCAGAAGAGTGGCGGATCCGACTTGATCGCCATGGCTTTCCAACGAGGAGGTAAAGGGGCGGAAGAGGCTGCGGTCGCGGAGGCGGAGCCGGCAGGGGCCAGCAGCGAGGTGATGAGGTCACTGCTGCCGGAACCCGCGCCCCCCAAACTTACGAAGAGTACAGAGACATGCCTTGCCTGGCCCATCTGGATCTGGCTACAGGGAAGTCCACTCACACTAACCGCAACTGCAAGTGGGTCAATGACCTCAAATCTGACCCGGAAGCAGGATACAAGAGAGCCCGGAAGCACCGCCCACGCGGCAAAGGAGGCAAGGGCAAGAACAAGGACAAGGAGGAAGACAGTTCCGAGGCGATGGATGAGGATGATGCTTCGCCGGATCCCAAAGTCGGATCCGCGGCTAAACCCAACCCCTTCGATAAAAAGAGTGCGGGCGCGTACCACACCTTCCTTGGAACCCCAACAGTCCGTGCAAGCAAATCAGCTCTCCGGATCCTGAACGCCACAGTTCCCACTGTGCCGCAGTATGTCAGGTGGTCGGAAACTCCGTGTACGTTTGACAGGAAGGATCACCCTACTATCATTCCGAAAGAGTGCTACGCCTTGGTTGTGAGTCCCCGCATCGACGGGTATGATTTCTCCAAGTGCCTCATGGATGGCGGAGCCAGCTTGAATATCATGTACCTGGAAACTGTGGAGCGGATGAACCTTACCAAGGAACAACTCAAACACAGCACCATTGAATTCCATGGTGTGGTTCCGGGTAAAAAGGCAAACTCCTTGGGCAGCATCAGACTTCCTGTGGCCTTCGGCGATGCAAATAATTTCCGCGAAGGGATGATCACGTTTGAGGTCGTGCCCTTCAAGAGCTCCTACAACGTCATTTTCGACAGGCCCACCTACCACAAGATTCACGCAAGAGCGTGCTACATATACAACAAGCTCAAGATTCTGGGTCCAAAAGGTATGATTACCGTATCCGGAGACTACAAGAAGGCTCACGAGTGCGAGTTAGGTGAAGCCGCCTTCGCAGAGTCTGTAATATCTGGAGAGGAGCTGCAAGGCTACAGAGCCGCGGTGGATCCGACTGAGATGCAGACCACCAAGAAGCAGATGTCCGAACAGAAGACATCCTTCAAGGCCACGATAGAAACCAAGAAGCACGACCTCATCGTCGGCGACAGCTCCAAGCAGGTTTCAGTCGGAGCCAACATGGACCCCAAATAGGAAGACGCGCTCGTCGAGTTCCTCCGTGCTAACTTGGATATCTTCGCATGGCAACCTTCTGACATGTCCGGAGTACCTAGGGAACTCGCCGAGCACTACCTCAACATAAATCCGGGGGCTAAACCGGTAAAGCAAGATATGCGACGCTTTGGAGATAAGAAGCGCCGCGCCATAGGAATGGAACTAGCAAAGTTACTAGAGGCAGGTTTTGTAGTAGAAGTTATCCATACTGATTGGGTCGCAAATCCCGTCCTTGTACCCAAAAAGAACACTGAAATACTAAGAATGTGCATCGATTACTCCGGCTTGAACAAGCATTGTCCGAAGGATCCGTTCCCCTTGCTGCGCATTGACCAAGTCATTGCTTCCACGACAGGGGTGGAACTTCTGTGTTTTCTTGACGCATATTCCGGGTATCATCAGATCCGGATGAAGAAGTCCGACCAAAAGGCGACCTCGTTCATCACCCCCTTCGGCACTTACTGCTATGTCACCATGCCCTTTGGTTTAAAAAATGCAGGTGCCACCTATCAACGTACGATGCAGCGGTGCCTAAAGGACCAAATCGGCCGGAACGTGCACGCTTACGTCGACGACATCGCGTTCATGACCCGGAAAGGATCCAACTTGATCAGCGACCTCACAGAAACCTTTGAGAATCTTCGTCGGTACAAGATGATGTTGAACCCGCTGAAGTGCGTCTTTGGCGTTCCAGCCGGAAAACTCCTTGGCTTCATCGTCTCTCACAGAGGCATTGAGGTTAACCCGGAAAAAATCAAGGCAATCCTGTTGATCAAAAGGCCAACTTGTCTCAAAGATGTGCAACGACTAATTGGTTGTGTAGTAGCAATCAGCAGGTTTGTTAGCCGTCTTGGCGAGAAGGCGCTTCCTTTGTACAAGCTGCTGAAGAAAACAGACAAATTTGTCTGGGATGACGCAGCAGACGCAGCACTTCAGGGACTGAAGGAGATACTCACCTCTCCACCTATCCTAGCAGCTCCAGAAGAATCAGAGCCCATGCCCCTTTACCTGGCAGCTACCAACAGAGTCATTAGTCTCGTCATCGTGGTAGAGCGAAAGGAAGAAGGCTCGTGATGAGGCTCTACTACACGGTCTGCGCATCGCTAAGGAAATTGGGATCAAGCACATCATTTGCTGCGGAGATTCCGACCGGGTGGCACAACAAGTAGCCGGAACCTGGAATGCCAGAAACTCCGTCATGTCGGCTTACAGAGATGAAGTTGACGAGATCGCCAAATGCTTCCTTGGATACGAAGTCAAGTATGTCAGGCGAGACGATAACACAGCGACAGATATGCTGTCCAAACTCGGATCCGACAGAAAACCAATTCCGCCTGGTATTTTCCTAGAGCATCTACGGATACCCTCGGTAAAGGGCGCTAACCCGGAGAATCCATAAGTGGTAGTATCTCCGGCAAAGGAAGTGATGGTCATCATTCCGGCTTGGACGCAGCCTTTCCTGGACTACCTCATCGATCGAAAGTTGCCGTAGGACGAGGTCCTCGCACGACAGATCACAAGGCGAGCAAGATCCTACACAATAGTTGATGGACAGCTCTAAAAATGAAGTGCAACAGGGGTATTTCTCAAATGCGTCTCCAACCAAGACGGCATTGAAATCCTCAGGGAGATCCACGCAGGGGATTGCGGGCATCATGCCGACCCCAGATCCCTCGTTGCCAAAGCCTTTCGGCTTGGATTTTACTGGCTCACAGCTAAAAAAGATGCTGACAAACTAGTAAAAACCTGCCGAGGTTGTCAGTACTACGCTACTCAACCAAACGCTCCAGCCCAAGAGCTGAAGACCATCCCTATCACCTGGCCGTTCGCAGTCTAGGGGCTTGATATGGTTCGTAAGTTAAAGAAATCATCTCCTGGCGGTTTTGAGTACCTCCTGGTCGCTGTTGACAAGTTCAGTAAGTGGATCGAGGCAAAGCCAGTGAGAAAAGCCGATGGTGCTACGGCACTAAAATTTGTCTGCAGCCTCGTGACGAGATTCGGCATCCCACACAGCATAATCACAGATAATGGCACAAACTTTGCACAAGGAGAATTGAAGGATTATTGCCATGACGTAGGGATCCGGCTAGACCTAGCATCAGTGGCTCACCCACAGTCCAATGGTCAGGGCGAAAGAGCCAACGGACTCATCCTATCCGGAATTAAACCACGACTTGAAGAACCGCTGCGCCGCGCAGCCGGAGCTTGGGCCGAGGAGCTAGATTCTGTCCTGTGGAGTTTGCGAACTACCCCTAACAGGTAAACCGGATTCACTCCGTTCTTCCTGGTGTACGGATCCGAAGTTGTGCTCCCCTCCGACATCATCCACGATTCACCGCGAGTTTCCGCCTACAATGAAGAAACTGCTGACAAGGCCAGACAGCTATCTGTGGACCTGATCGAAGAATCTCAGAATTTAGCAGACCAACGTTCCACCATTTACCAGCAGAAGCTCCGACGCTACCACAGTCGTCGAGTTCAGAATCGCTCGTTCAGGGCCGGAGACTTGGTCCTCCGCCTTCGCCAGGTGAAAGATCATAAGTTGCAATCTCCATGGGAAGGACCCTTCGTCGTTAGCAAAGTGCTTCACAACGGATCGTACTACCTTGTCGATTTCCGAGAGCTAAAGGATAGACCTGCTAACTGGTACCGGAAACGCAAACGAGAGGATCCGGATGACATATACGGTGAAACAGAACGTCCTTGGAACATTGCATAGCTACGTCCTTTCCACACTTAGCATAGAATTACATACCTTGTAACAGTTATACATGATCAATGAAATAAACCATTTGGTTCACTCTTTGAGTCTTTTAACTCCTTTACTTGTTCATTTTTAGATCATGTATGTTTTTTCAACTAAAACCGCAGAGCTGGATATTTCCGCCTAGGCGTGTATGAAAGTTGTGATTTTCAAAAATCGTCCTTTAGGACGTAAGCTTAAGTTTTCTGGTGGAAATATCTTTTGTTGCAAACTCATGGATTCCTGGTAGCGACTTCCGGCACCTGGGTTGGGGGCTTGTTTCCGCGATTATTGACGGACTGCCATTGGGCTTCGTCGCCGCTGGCGAGCGTTTCCGGCTAGAGGTTTTCCGGCTCGTGGAAGGTCAAATGGGCAAGCCGGAAAATATAAAACCAGCACTTGCTTTTCATAAACGAAACATGCAAATAATATTTAAACGGATAGCAGGATAAGTGTTTTCCGCCCACGCATAAGTGTTTCGTCCCTAGCTACTTAAGAATTTACGTTATGTTACAAACCCACTCCGGTGCCAAAATGATGCATCAGTTTGATTGTTTCATAGGTTCTACTCGGAGGACTGCTCCTCATCAGAAGCTACATAGGCGGAGCCATCGCCTGAGCCATCGCCGGAGCCATCGCAGGAGCCATCGCCGGAGTTGTCGTCAGAGCCATCCTCGAAGTGGTCAGCACTCGACCCGGAGCCTTCCTCGTCACCTTCCTCGGCACCTTCTTCTTCTTCATCCTCCGCATCGGAGAAACCCTTGGGAAGATCATGCTTGTTGTACCAGAACGAGTGGTTAACACGTCCAACAAAGAGGCGATCGTATCCTTGGGTCTCCGCGAGAATGGCTCTCATGTTGGTGCCCTTGGGAGTTCCACGTGCAACATCCGCAAACCTCATGGTTGGGAAATGCGCTTTGCAAGTGGCCAGAACGAGGGAAGCAACTCCGCGGGCAGAAGATTCTTGCCAATCCTTGATGAGCTCCGGCACCAGCTTCATGAGCTTCGACATGGTGTCAATCATCGTCGTCTTGGCTCTCTTCAGGTTTAAAGCCTTGGCAACTCCGCGACATGCCTCGAAGAGGTCATCGATCGAGCTCCGCGCTTCATCATATGCCTCAGTCCTTTTGAGGGTTGAATCCTTGGTCCATTCGAAGCCAAGGCTTGCTGCGAAATAGCATGATCAGTTTCTTCCGCGGACAGAGCAATTTATGAGGAAGCAGGAGTTAAACAGAAAAAGGTTCTTACGGAAGATCATCTTATCAATAGCCTCTGCCTCCGCCTCCTGGCTCTTATTTTTCGCCGCCAAGGTTGACACCCTTTGATGGCTCTTCTTAAGTTTGTCGGCAAGTTCCGCCATGTCGCGGGTATGTTTCTCCAAGAGCTCCTTCTTCTCCTTAGCATCCTTCTCGGAGGATTCTTTCAAGAAGTTCTTGAGAGATTCATTCTCCGCCTCTAGCACTTGGATCTTGGCGGACATGGCGTCGACGGCGGGGCGTTTAGCAGTTTCTTCTGAAGACGGAAAATCACACAAATTACACGTCATGATTGTTCATGATAAGATACGCGAGCAACCCGGATTTCTTACCTTTCAAGCGAGTCTCCAGGAGTAGTAAAGCTTGCCGGCTATTTTTAGCATTCTGGCGCAGCCCTTCTATCTCTGTCATTTGCTCCAACACATGAACGCGCAGATCCTCGTGCAGCTTCTGAGTGTTCTGTGAAGCAGGCAGACGTTAGCCGGAAATTCAAAATTTTGGGGGCTGGCGAGAAGTTTAAGTCCTTAGATGAAGAAAATTTCGAATTTCCGCTAAGGAGTACACTTAAAAGCATCGGCTCGCACACATCACCCGGAGAAATGTCCAAACCAATGCTTGGGGGCTAGTGTTACCTGACGTACATTCTTGTGCTTGGCGAAAAAGACCTTGAGACCACTTTCGAGGTCAGTCAGTTCCTGCTCTTCCGTATTCGCAGGCCCCCACACTTGGTCCATCATGGCGGAGATCTCCGCATGGCGCTGTGAGAGGGGGACCTTTTGCAGAATTGGAAAGAGGTGAGGATGAGTCTGGGGCGTGCCAGTAGCACGACTTAGAGATAACTTCTTCTCAACTGCATCAGCCGGAGCTTCAGCTGAGGTAACGACGGGTTTCTCAGGCGGAGGTGCGGATGAGGATGCGCCCTTGTCGGACTCGCCGTGGCCGGTTTCGGCAGTTGGATGTTTGGGGAGGTCATCAAGGTTGATGACGTCCTTAGGATCCAGCTTGGCGGTAGAAGAGGCCTTGGGAGGAACCTCCACCTCTGGTGTGACGGGCACAAAAGCCGGAGACGGCTTCGCTCTTTTCTTGGGGATCTTGGGGGGCTGGCTTCCGGAGCTTTCGTTGCGAAATAAGACAGGCGTAACAAGTAAGCTTATGTTGGTCCATAGTAACAGAAGAATTTTAAGACGGAAATCAAGCGCTTACCCATATGGTTTGAAGAACTGGTGGATGTCGGGTTGGGCTCGGTTGCTGGTATCGATAAGCTTGAGGCGCTTCTTCTCCGCCTCCGCTTTTCGGGTAGCCGCGGTGCTGGCCACTTCGCGGGCGCGTTTAGTAGCGGAGCTGGAGGAAGCACCTCTCTTCCTTTTGGAGGGGCGCGGAGCCTCGGGAATTTCCGCGTCCGATGCGGCCTCTAGGTCAGGATTGCTCGCGTGAGGAACCCGGATAAGAGTTCCGAGTTCACTTTCCTCAAGGGCTTCGAGCTATGTAACCCAGTCAACACTTTGATGAATTTCAGATTGAAAAAGAATCAGTAAGTTGAATGAAGATAAACGTACCGCGGTCCCGGAGCCGTTGGTGTGGATGTCCTTGTTGCACACGTGAATTCGAAGTTCACGCGGAATCTTGATAAGAAGTCGGATCCGCTTGTCGATGGCGTCAGCGGAAAGGTTGTCCTTAGAGGCGCGCATAGGATCGTCGCACCCCGTGTACTGGAACATCAGGCGGTCCTGATGTTGAAGTGGTTGGATCCGCTTGGTGAACCAGGACAGTGTTAGGTCCTTCCCTGACAGACCTTCTTCTGTCAGTTTGCAGATCCGCCTAACTACGCGAGTCAGCAGAGGTGACTCGGAGAGGTGAGGACATTGTGTCCAGGCCGGAGTCTCGCTGGCGGGGTTATTCTTGAAGGGTGGCAGCATCCTCTCGCTCGCCGGGTCAGAAACATCCTTCAAGTAGAAGAAGCCACCGGACCAATATCGCGCGGATTCGTGGCGATCGGTGGGAGGATAGACGCGGCCGGGGCGGAGCATGAATGTAATTGACCCGCAAGTGGCCAACTCGGATGTTTGAGGAATCTTCTCCCTCTTGACGGTGAAGTAGTACTGAAAAAGAGAAAGTTCTGGGAGTACCCGGAGGTGGCCTTCACATAGAGTGACGTGATTGCTGATGGCCAGGACACTGTTTGGGGATATGTTATGGGGCTGGAGCCCATACGCCTTCAAGATTTCCGAGAAGAAATCGCTTGGCGGGAATGAGAAGCCACGCTCCACAAGCGCCTTGGTCACCACCATCTCTCCGGCTTCGGGAGCTGGAGCTAGAGCACCCGGAAGTGTCCGCCAGGACCCGGGTCTTAGGAAGCCCTCCGCCTCGAGGTTGTTGAGTTCAGTTTCTGTGGTGGTGCAGGGCCACCACTTCCCCTTGGCTTCGCTGTCTCGCTGGCGAGCTTTAGATTTTTTGGCGGCTGTTTCTTCCGCTTCCTTTTCTGCCTGCTCTGCTCCTCCGTCTTTCTCCGGGTTAGCAGATGTTCCCTCGACGTTCTTGCCGGAGTCCTTGGAAGGCTCCAGCTGAACTGAGACAAAGGGGGGAGGGGCGGAGGAGAGGGGTGTTGCCATGATCGGCTCGGAGGTTAGAGGCAGAGTTGAAGAAGACATCTGAAGAGGAAACAGTGGCGGAAAAACTAACTTAGTCGGATCCAATGCTGAAATCCTAGTTCATCCCTACGAACTACGGTGCGAAGATGAAGCTTGAAGAGCTTACCGGAATGGCTGCCACGGTGGTCGGAGTCGCCGGCGGGGAGGTTTCGCTACGGTGGCTCGCTGGAGTTAAGAACACGATGAACACTGCGCGGCGGCTGTCAACACCCGGATTTTTAAGTCCAGATGCCTATTATGCCATTCATCGCAATCCCAGGAATATTGTTTTTGCGAGACATAATAGATTGATATCACAGAACATCATTCATTACAACATCGTAATTTTCTTACAACAAAGGATCACATGATCCAGTCTCATTACAATAGTAGATGATCTATTGATCAATTACAAAACACATAGCGGAAGCGAAGTAGCGTAGTAGTAGTCCATCTATTCCACAGGCAACTGTTGACGTCAGGAGTGATCCTAGTTGTCGTAGACGTCCCGATGTCCTTCTTCCGGGTTCCGGTACTCCTCTTCATAGTCCGGCCATTTGAATAGCCGGGGACAAAGCCATGAGTACTTTAAAGTACTCGCAAACTAATACTAATGGTAAGTATTATCAACTATGGAAGGGGATGCTAAGCTCTAGTTTCATTTGCATAAAGCCAGCTTTATTTCATAAGCACTTTAGTAAACCAAGACTTTTCATTTGCCTAGCTTAACTCAAGTGGGAACATTAGTGTCATTCCCACAACTCGGTGGTGATTCAAAGTCAAAGTCACCTTTCAAACTCAAGTCACAAGTCACCATTCATATTTTTGGAAAAGTTCTGATGACGGAACAGTATGGCCTTTCCAACTGTCCATGACCGCGGACGCGGCTATTCGAATAGGTTAAACTCTGCAGAGGTTGTACACTTGTGCCACAACAATTGCAATAGTTCGTCGAGGGTAACCGGCCCTGATTTATCATACGCAGTACGCGAACTACCAATCCTAACCTTTCATTTACATACCCTAGTATAGGCACCTCTCCCCATGAGCTTGGCCTCCCGGTGATAGCCAACCGTTATCCCGGGAACCGCACGAGGCTTGGGCCGGACATTCACCTCATATTCACGTCATATCACATCATTCCATATTTCTTTGGAGGCATCCCTTGGCATAACCCCGATGACGCTTGTTTAGAGGGAACCCATACTAAGATACATAAACTTCTAGTTAAGCCCTACCCATATCAGGTATTGTGGGGGTACTTGTAAAATTGGAATGGTATCGCATCCGAACCCAACCATCAGTTTTTGTAAAGTTCACCATGTCATTCACCAGTCATAGACTGTTTCGTTTCGTTATTAGCCTCCGGAGCGTAGATAGAATTAGGGAAAATAAAATATATTGAAAAGTCCTAAATTAGACCAAAGGAATTCTGTCTGCTAGAATAAAAAAAAGCGCTTCCGAATTGATCTCATCCTTTATAATATAAGAAATTTTTTTCTTTGTTCAGTAATAACTTAATCTTGGAGCAAAATGACACGAAGATCGACATGAGCTAGACATGGATGTATCAAGCCTTTCCTTATGTTCTCTCATACAATGAACCTCGCATAGGAAGGGATTACTTAGCTTTCAGATTTAAAACGTGTCGTCTACTTCCAGGAAATGTTCGGAACAGAGAACTTTCTCTAATCCAACGCCGCATTCTCCGAAGATTGAGGAACAAGAGGAGATCCACAACTCACACCTACTTAAGTGGTGGGGTGATACTACTCTTCAGGGTGGATTCTTCGTCTTCACGGGTGATGTTCTTGGCGAGAGGTGAGGGCGTTGTCCAAATCCCTGCGGGTTTTGTACAGCCTGAAGTCCTGGTGTGCTACATAGTGGTTCATCTCCGTGTGCGGGGGCATGGTCATCGGTCTTCCCATGGAGTCATGTCTTGGGTAGTAGATGAAGCGAGTGTTCTTGATCTTGTTCTCATTTTGTCCACACGGACGGGAAATTGCTTCTTGCATAGCTCTGACTAGTCCTTCCTTCCAAGTGTTTCCCTTTACAGAAAACCAGATGGTTTCCCATACCGGGGCTCCAAGCTTCCTTTGTAGATCAGTAGAAACGTCCCACCGAGGTGGTTCTCCGGAGTGGTTGTTGAGGGGTATTCCGAAGAACTCGGGATACGGGTGTCCTAGATATTCCACTAGTTGCTTCAAATCCTTTTCGAACCTTAGGTCGCCTCCGGGACCAAGCTGATAGAACTCCCATTGGTACTCCATCTGTGAGCAATTAGGATAAGTAAGTTAAATAAGTAGTCAAGTGTGCAAAATTTTATGTAGGCTTGCAAAGAAAGTAGAGTATAGATTTCTCATTTTTGAAAAAAAAAATCTCAAGGATAAGAGTAAGAACAAGTTTTCACAAATATTCACTTCATTGGTTTTTGAAACTAAGTTTTTCAGACGTCCATTCTAACTAGGGTCTCCTAAGGTCAAACAATGGCTCGATACCAACTTGTCAACACCCGGATTTTTAAGTCCGGATGCCTATTATGCCATTCATCGCAATCCCGGGAATATTGTTTTTGCGAGACATAATAGATTGATATCACGAGAACATCATTCATTACAACATCGTAATTTTCTTACAACAAAGGATCACATGATCCAGTCTCATTACAATAGTAGATGATCTATTGATCAATTACAAAACACATAGCGGAAGCGAAGTAGCGTAGTAGTAGTCCATCTATTCCACGAGCAACCGTTGACGTCGGGAGTGATCCTAGTTGTCGTAGACGTCCCGATGTCCTTCTTCGGGTTCCGGTACTCCTTCTTCATAGTCTGGCCATTTGAATAGCCAGGGACAAAGCCATGAGTACTTTAAAGTACTCGCAAACTAATACTAATGGTAAGTATTATCAACTATGGAAGGGGATGCTAAGCTCTAGTTTCATTTGCATAAAGCCAGTTTTATTTCATAAGCACTTTAGTAAACCAAGACTTTTCATTTGCCTAGCTTAACTCAAGTGGGAACATTAGTGTCATTCCCACAACTCAGTGGTGATTCAAAGTCAAAGTCACCTTTCAAACTCAAGTCACAAGTCACCATTCATATTTTTGGAAAAGTTCTGATGACGGAACAGTATGGCCTTTCCAACTGTCCATGACCGCGGACGCGGCTATTCGAATAGGTTAAACTCTGCAGAGGTTGTACACTTGTGCCACAACAATTGCAATAGTTCGTCGGGAGTAACTGGCCCTGATTTATCGTACGCAGTACGCGAACTACCAATCCTAACCTTTCATTTACATACCCTAGTATAGGCACCTCTCCCCATGAGCTTGGCCTCCCGGTGATAGCCAACTGTTATCCCGGGAACTGCACAGGGCTTGGGCCGGACATTCACCTCATATTCACGTCATATCACATCATTCCATATTTCTTTGGAGGCAGCCCTTGGCATAACCCCGATGACGCTTGTTTAGAGGGAACCCATACTAAGATACATAAACTTCTAGTTAAGCCCTACCCATATCGGGTATTGTGGGGGTACTTGTAAAATTGGAATGGTATCGCATCCGAACCCAACCATCGGTTTTTGTAAAGTTCACCATGTCATTCACCGATCATATTCACCTTCAAAATCTTTCAATAGAATGACTCATCATTCCAAGGTTTTCAAAGTCATTTCATTTCACAAGTTCCCATCTAGAGTAGTCAATTTTATTTGTTAGCACTAGCAACTAGTCATGAGGGGTGCTAACTAGCTTATAGCTTTCTAGGCTAAGTTTGATACTCTTGCAGTACTCTATCTCTAGACCAAAGTTAACTATCAAAGCAAGTTATAATAATCAAAGTAAAAGTTTGGAAGAATAAAACTTGGGATGGGATCATGAAGCATAAAATAATTGGTGAGTGTGCCTTGCTCTAGTAGAGCTTTGCACTTTGCAAGAATATTAGCTTGCAAGAGTATAGCTTGCATTAGTCTAGCTTGCCTTGGTTGTTGAGGTGATCAAAGTGGTCTTCTTCTCCTTGAGAGTAGATCTCCTCCTCCTAGTATTCTCCGGTACTAGCGTCTATACACGAATACGAGGATACAATCACCACACAAGTTCAAGAGCTATACTAAGCACACACATAAATCACACCAACTATTCTAGCATTATCACCTTGTCATCATGTGGGTTGATATGGTTTTATTCTTAAGAAAAATAATTTCCTCTCATTATATATGTAAATGATAGTTTCCTTTTAATTCTTGAGGAATAATTTCTTCTCATTGAATCTTCTTAAAATTTAATCTCCTCAAATAATATTATATGACCTAGGTTGACCAAGGTCAACCTCTTCATAAGTATTACTTGGGAAAATAGTTTAAATGAGGTGGTGCACCTCATGCATTTTAATAACACATAGTAATGATTTAATATCATCAACTAATTCAATATGAGATTTAACTAACCATGGTATCTGCCTCATGTTGAATTAGTTGAGACCAGATTTAAATGAGAGGGAAGCTCTCATACATTTTAATAAATTATCTTGCCCAATTTAAATGATCTAAAACTAGCCATAGGGCCAATCTTTAAACTAGGCCATGATCATGCAAAGCAACTATGTCATATTTTTATATATTCTGGTAGATAATGTGACATGTGATTTTTGAGAGTTGGAATTATCTTAAAAGCACTTTTCTATAATTTTTAATAATTATTTGAAGTGGAAAATGGCCCTGCCTTGTTATTTTTGTCACATTTATTCTACAACAAAACTAGAGTTGGGGGCAGTGTAGTTTTGTAGATAATTTAACAAGGTTTCCAAATATATAAAATTTGTCAAATTTGGTTTGGTACATTTTCCCCTATTTAATTTTGAAAACAGCATCTGAGAATAATTAACAAATTTCGAAAATTCATATTTGAACGGGTGGGCTTAGGCGGGAAAGTAAACGGGCCAGCGTGAGAGGAAAAGGTCTGGGCCAGCCCAACTACGCGCGGATGCGCCGTGGGCTGTCCGACGGTGCGGGCCCCAGCTGTCGGCCTGTTTTAAACGGCGAACCGGTAAGGAGCGAGGATGGCCGTAGGATTAAAAGAGAATCGGGCGGCCGTCGGTCGTCCTCGTCCTCGAGCAGGAGCAGCGAGGAGCTAACCCTACCGGCGGCGAGGGGGTGGTGATGGGCGGCTTACCGACGTCCAGCGAGGTCGGCGAGGCGGGCAAACGGTGTTGTCGACGACGACGAGTCGAAGGAGGGTCGAGGGAGCGGCTGTGGTGGCCGGGAGCTTCTCCTCCGTCAAGCTACTGCGGCGGCGGTCTCCGGTGAAATTCCGGCGAGGTGGGGTGTAATCGGAGAGGGGAAGAGGTCGAGGAGATTCAGGAGGGAGAGGGGAACTTGTTGGTGTGCAGAAAGCGTCCAGGGGATGCCCCTTTTATAGGGTTGGGAGTGGCCGAGGCGGAGCGGGACTGGTCGTCGTCGTCGTCACGGCTATGGTGGGCTAGCGTCATCGGCGAGGGTGCGGCAGTGTTGGCGATGTCACCGCGGACACGACGGGCGTCCTGGCGTTGAGAATGGAGCACGAGAGCGTCGGCGTCCTCACCATGTACCCGCGCACGGTGGCGGACAGTCGTCGTCGTGGGCGTCGTCTACAGCGGGTCTGCGGCCAATTGGCGATGTCCGTGAGGTTGAGGGGACCGTGGTGAGTGGACGGGCGCATGGGAAGAGCGAGGGGAGGCGTGAGGCGACGGGGCATGGCGGCGTCCTGTCGCGCCCAGGGACGTCGTCGTGCGCGTCCTGGCGAGATGTTGGGTGTGTCTGAGCGCGTCTGGGCGCGCGTGGCCTGGGCGGTGTCGACGTCACCTTTGTCAATGACGTGCAGGGTCGTGGTCAGGGAGGTGAGGGCAAGCTCCAGGACAAGGTGGCGTGTCCTGGATGGGAGAGGAGAGGGAGTGAGCATGGTGAGTGACAAGAGGGCCGGCATGGTCGTGTTCTTGTCAAGGTGATCATCTCCAGTGCTTGGCAAGTGGTGGCACTGGTCTGGGGAAGTGAGAGGGGGCTCCAGGGGTGCAGAGAGGCCCAGGCTTGGACTTGGTCCAACCAAATTTCTCACCATGGGCATGGTTTCTATCTCTACCCCAAAGGTGTTCGATGAAATGCCCGCAAGAAAAATATTTTAGAATTTTGCAATTCTTTTTGGTGAGTTGAAATCATATATTAAATGTAGTAGAATGGTGTTGGTTTGGTCCAATTTGGAATTGAAATGCAAAAATTCATTTTGCATATGATCTTCACTTTAATAAAAAGTCCCCACTTTGCTTGTTTGCCATTTGAAATAGAGATGGAATTTTGGGGTGTGTTCTTGAGCAAAGTTGTTGTCCTAGATGTTGTCTTGGATGAGGTGCAAAGAAGTGGTCAAGGGTAGAAGTGAAATCTCACAAACCAGGGGCTCCAAGTGAGCATCAGGCTAAAAGTGTTCCATATGACCATAATCACATGTGAGCTCATATTTGTTTCAAATTTGATTTGAATGGTGTTTAGTTGTTTCCAAAAGTGTTAATAAGTGTTTAGTAGCCATTTACAACTAATGGTGCAAGCCATAATGGTCTAGGTTCAAGATTTGGAAAAATGGCCATATCCACATAAGTGTATTTGGAAAATCTTCTTATTTCCAATTTGATTTGGTTTTTCTTGATCTCATTGATGTAGTTGAGGTTTAATATGATATAAGAAAACAATCCAAGCAATGGAAACAAGTTTGGTGGTCTTTTGCTCAAATTTGTATTTTTGGCCATATGCACATATGTGCATTTCATACTTTTATTCCTTTTCTTTATTTATGATCAAAGGTCATGGTTTAGGGTTTATTTGGTGTTATATTGGGTGTGGTAAAGTTTTCAAACCCTTTGCGCAAGGTAGAGGTGTTTAGGTCAAGTTTTGGTAAAATGGCTATGTGCCACATATGTCTCCATGCATAAGTTTAATTTCTTTTTATTTTGTTTATAAAAGATGGTGAGAAGATGGGCGAGGTTTAGGGTTTAGGGGAGTATCTCAATGGTTCACCCCTATTTTGAAAAGTAAGAATGGTATTAGTCAAGGTTTGCATACTAGGGCTATATGCCCACATATTTTATTTTATTTTAGTTCCTTCTTATTTGATACGATTTTGTTTTGAGAAGATTAGGGTTTAGGGTTTTGGAATTAGGTTCAATGCAATAAATAAACAATCAGGAAAATATCACAACATATAAGCATGCTCACTAGGTACCAAACTTAATTTAATAAAAGTTTTTGTTGGTTCTCATTTTTGGAAAAAAGGGAATTCATTTTCTCTTTGTTTTAAATTTTTGGGATGTTACAGCGGCGAAACGGCTCCGGCGAACTTCCGGCAAAATCCGGTGCGGTGGAGGAGGAGCTCGGAGGCGGCGCTGCGCCGGGAGGTGAAAAAGGGGGGGAATGGAGTGATTAGGGTTGAATGACGGATATTTATAGGCCGAAGGAGGAGATTCGTGCTCCGCATCCTGTGGTCGGAACGCAAGCGTCGCACCGTTGGATGAGCGACACGTGTCGAAAAACCTAAGCGGTAAAAACGGCTAAGGATAAGTTACCGCTCAAATCGCGTGAAAATGGCGCCAGGATTGGCAGAACCATTTGAACCTTTTAAGGTTCTGGGTTCTAGCGTGAAGATAAGCAAACTCTTGTCCACAACATGGGGAGTAACCCGGAGACATGTCGTATGCTGTCAATGGATGAAGTCCCGCAGGATGGGGGAATTTTCCGACCAAGAGTTGGGAAAGAAGAAAATGTGAAGTGGGAGTTCTTCAAGTTTCTCCGCGTTACCGAAATTGCCGGAAATCGTGAAGCATTAGCAAGGCGGAAACAGGAGGTGAAACTCGGAGAACTCCGGGGGCTACTGTTGTGGGTATACTTCATAGGTGTACCATCGACAGTGCCTAGATCCGGCAAGCCCGGGTGGCCCATAGATGGTGATGTGGCATGTGGCCCATCGGGCGTCCCAGTTGCTGTTGATCATGAAGGATGAAGTCCAGCCCAGGATCAGTAAGCCGGATCCTAACCGACCTTCGGAGGAGGCCGGATCCGTGGAGGCCCATCAGGAACCCGGATCCAGTACGACGTAGATGGAAGACGGATCCTTGACGTACACGGCAAGACATTGTACTGTAGTTAGGCGACCTGTAATCCGGCTAGGACTCTCCATGTAAACCCTAGATCCGTGCGCCTTTATAAGCCGGATCCCGGGAGCCCTAGAGGCACAACCACAACTCATTGTAACAACGCGAAAGCGCCCAGATAATTCCAGACAAGCAGTAGTAGGTCCTGTCATCGTGCAGGTGTTCCGAAGCTGGGTAAATCGCGTACCACCGTCCCGAGTGCACTCCGCCCTATGGCCCCTACTTCTTCTCCCCCTCGTGAGGATCCTCCTCCGAGGTATCGTCGAATAGGCAACGACACCAGTACCGGCAGGACTTCCGCTCGGGCCCAGTCCCGCGCAATGTTCCCCGGCCCAACTACATCAACAAACCGACCGGGGGAGTGCCTGGCTCTACTCGGTTCCCCAACGGCAACGGAGGCCCACGCCGGGGAGATCGCCTCGACTATCGCTCTGGTGGCGCTGGCTTCGACCGTGGCGCACGCCCTGGCACCGGCGGTGGTGGAGGAACCCGTCTGGTGTGCCAGATATGTGACAAACCTGGTCACAAGGCGTCCAACTGCTTCAAACGCTTCAAGCAAGATTACCTTGGCGTCGACAACGACGGTCGCTATATGGACCGCCAAGTTGTTGCGGCCACTAATCATGGACAGACGAGCTCCTACTCCGTCGACTCCGGCTGGTACATGGATACTGGCGCCACCGACCACCTCACGCATCAGCTGGACAAGCTCACGGTGAAGGAGAACTACCGCGGCACCGACCAAGTACATGCTGCAAACGGGACTGGTATGCAAATACATCACAATGGCCATTCCCAACTTCCTACTCCTTCATCTCAATCCTTGCATCTTAGGGGTGTCTTATATGTTCCTTCTGTTACTCGTAGTCTCCTATCAGTTCGTAGGTTTACTATTGATAACAAATTATTTATTGAGTTTCATCCTAATTTTTTCCTTGTCAAGGTTCGAGTCACGAAGGCAATTCTGCTTAGTGGAGGGTGTTACGGTGGTCTTTACCGTCTTGATGATTACCTTACCAAACAAGTCTTCAGTGCAATAAAAGTGTCACGTGATAAGTGGCATTGTCGTCTAGGACACCCGGCTACTCCAGTAGTCTAGCACATTTTGCATCATCGTCAACTTCCTTCGTCAAGTTCGTCCAATAATGGAGTTTGTGATGCTTGCCAACAGGACAAAACTCACCAATTACCTTTTTCCCTTTTTAGTCATGTCATTGCTGCACCTCTAGAGATTATATACTCTGATGTTTGGGGTCCTGCCCAACCATCGGTTAGTGGACACACATATTATGTAAGCTTTATTGATGATTATAGTTGTTTCACTTTGTTATATCTTCTTAAACGTAAGAATGATGTCTTTGATGTATTCATGCAATTTCAATGCCATGTCGAACGCCTCTTAAACAAGAAAATTATCCATGTTCAAACTGATTGGGGAGGCGAGTATATTAAACTCAATCAGTTCTTTAGTAACATAGGCATCTCGCACCGTGTCTCTTGTCCCCATACACATAAAAAAATGGTACCGCTGAGAGGAAACATAGACACATTGTCGAAACATGATTAACCCTTCTTGCTCATGCCTCGGTTCCCTTTCGGTTTTGGAGTGATGCGTTCTCTACGGCATGCTTCCTCATCAATAGATTACCTAGCCTTGTCATCAATATGAAAACTCCCTTGGAACGTATCCTCGGTGAGAAACCGGACTACACTTTTTTTCGTGTGTTTGGGTGCGCATGTTGGCCCCATCTTCGACCCTATAACAATAAAAAACTTGAGTTTCGGTCGAAAAAATGTGTCTTCCTTGGGTATAGCTCCTTACACAAAGGCTACAAGTGTCTCCATGTGCCCACTAATAGAGTCTATATCTCTCGTGACGTTGTTTTTGACGAAGGAGTTTTCCATTTTCCCTTTTACCCTCTACTCCGTCCGACTGTACTACACATTCTAACCCTCATATTGGCCAATTTGATGATATTGCACATACCTCCTTGATTTTGCCTAATCATGGTGCAGGAACTGGTCGCGGCGCTGTTTTAGAAATTCTCGAGCCTGCAGCACATGCTGGAACTTTTCCTCACGTCGATCTGCATGGTGTGCTCTCGGTTCCCGTGTCCGACCATGTTGGGTCGGGTTTGTATGCGGATCCGGCAACACCCACGACGCGTGCTGCGGCTCCGCTTGCCCCGGCCCATGGCCTTGGGCCCCTTCTGCTGCGGCGGCTTGATCTGTCCCCAAGTGACGGATCAGCTGGGCCGTCTTTGGCCCGCAGTCCTCCGCCTGCTCCTCTGCCGCCTCAGCCCACCCGGATTATTACCCGCCTTCAACATGGCATCCGTCAGCCCAAGGAGCGGACCGACGTAACCGTTGTGTGGACGGCATCGTGCATGGCGCATGCAGCTGCTCGTTCTGCTGCTGAACAGCGCGATCTTCAGGATGCCCTTGCTACTGCACATTGGTCAGATGCCATGCAGACTGAATTCTCTGCGCTGCCGAAAAACAATACCTGGAAGCTGGTTCCCCCGTCTCCTGGCATCAATATAATTGACTCCAAATGGGTATTTAAGGTCAAGCACAACTCAGATGGATCCATTGAGTTTTATAAGGCCCGTCTTGTGGCAAAGGGGTTTCGTCAGAGGTATGGTCAGGATTATGAGGATACGTTCAGTCCCATCGTTAAACATACCACTATTCGGCTGCTTCTATCTCTTGCAGTCTCTCGCGGTTGGCACCTTCGACAGCTTGACATACAAAATGCTTTTCTGAATGGTATTCTAGAAGAGGAAGTGTTCATGAGGCAGCCTCCAGGGTTTGAGGATCCTTCTCATCCCCGTCACCTGTGTCGACTTCAGAAAGCCATTTATGGGCTTAAACAGGCGCGCGGGTGTGGCATGCACGCTTAATCACTGTCCTTGGTTCTCTTGGTTTTCGTGCATCCACTGCTGATACCTCCTTGTTTATCCTCTGTCGGCCTGGTCTGACCATGTTTCTTCTTGTTTATGTTGATGATATTATTGTGGTCAGCTCTTCTGCTTCTGCGACAGCTAGATTGATCAGTGAGATGCGTGCAGAGTTTGCAGTTAAGGACCTTGGTTCCCTTCATTATTTCCTAGGCATAGAGGTTGGTCGACAGTCTTGTGGTGGTCTTCTGCTTAGTCAGCGCAAGTATGCTATGGATCTTCTTCAGCAAGCCGGTATGCTTAAATGCAGAGGCGGAGCTATGTACAAGTCGGGGGGGCACCGCCCCCCCCCCCAACTTTTTGAGAATTACTAAAGGAATTTTTTACAAGGCTTAGAAGAGAAAAAAATTAGCACTTTGCCCCCCGTGATATAGATATTTTATGTTTTGCCCCCCCCCCCCCCATAATTCCTGGCGAGCTCCGCCACTGCTTAAATGCACTCCTGCCACTACTCCTATGACAGTTGTTGACAAGCTATCTGCTAATGAGGGTACACTTCTTTTTGTTGATGATGCTACTCGATATCGCAGTGTTGTGGGAGGGTTGTAGTACCTTACTCTCACACGTCCTGATATTTCCTTTGCGGTGAATAAGGTGTGTCACTACCTTCATGCTCCTCGAGATCCTCATTGGGTAGCTGTTAAGCGCATTCTTCGGTTTGTTAAGCTTACTATATGTCACGGCTTGCTTCTTCGACGCACTCCTCATACCTTATTGTCTGCCTTTTCTGATGCGGATTGGGCTGGAAACACTGATGATCGGCGATCCACGGGGGGATATGCCATATTCTATGGTGGCAATTTGATCGCCTGGAATGCGCGCAAGCAAGCTACGGTGTCACAATCAAGTGGTGAGTCAGAATATAAGGTTGTTGCTAATGCTACTGCGGAGATTATCTGGATACATTCGCTTCTGAAGGAGTTGGGTATTTCTCAGAACCGTTTACCTGTTCTGTGGTGTGATAATATTGGAGCTACATATCTCTCTGCTAACCCGGTGTTTCATGCTCGTACCAAACATATTGAGGTGAATTTTCACTTTGTCAGAGAAATAGTCGCTCGAAAACAACTTCAGATTAAGTTCATTTCCTCCAAAGATCAAGTAGCGGACATCTTTACCAAGCCTCTCCCACTACCGGCATTTGAGGCATGTAGGCGCAATCTCAACCTTCTTGAGCCGGTTGAGATTGAGGAAGGATGATAAACAATGTGTTGTACCGTTTAACTTATGTAATTAGAGATAGATCCTAACCTCCTTGAGATAGATATGAGTTGTTGTATGACAAGTGTTTGCATTAGCCTACAAGGCATTGTAACCGTGTATTCCCGTGATATATAATGAAGAGGACGACAACGAGAGGTTGTGCGATCCAATATCCCTACTATCGATCCTTAGAGCATGTCTAACAGGCCCCTTATAACCCGCCCACCCCGTAAAATTCCGGCGAGATACGGGGCAGGCGCGGTTTGGGCCGTCTAGCAGGCCCCGTATTCGGGCCGCCTCGTTTCGGCGGAATACGGGGCCCGGGAAATCGGCCCCTCCGCCCCTACTTATACCGGGCGCAGGTGCGAGTGAGGGGTTAACCCCTCACTCGCAACCCTAGCTCCGCCGTGCGCCGCCGCCTCCTCCTCCTCGCTCCGGCGAGCAATTAGTCGCTCCCCGCGCTGCATTCCACCCGCCGCCACCTGCATGGACTCCCGCCGCCGTAGTAGCGCCTCGTCGGCGAGCGGATCGAAGCGATCCCGCTCGCCGGACACCGTGGAGGAAGCCTGGCGGCTCAAGTGCAAGCGCTCCGCCGCGGGGAGCCACCGTGCGGCGTGCCGGTACGCCGGCGCGCTCTATGTGCCGGATGCGCTCCGGGAGTACGCCGCGGGTGGGCGGTGGTACCGACAAGATCCGCCGCTCAAGCCGATGAGCGGCGAAGCCTTCGAGAAGTGGCTCGCCGAGTGGCAGCGCGACCGCGCGGCGAAGGCGGCATGGAGGGCGACCATTGGCAGCACCAGCGGCGGAGGAAGCGAAGGCGGCGCGGAGGAAGAGGAGGCGGCGGAGGAGGAGGCGGCCATCCGGCGTGCGGTGGCCGAACCCGAGGAGGATGCCGCCGAGAAAGCTCGGGCGGAGGCAGAGGAGGAGGCGGCGGCCATCGCCGCCGTGGCGGAATTCCAGGCGAAGGAGGCTGCCGCCAGGGCGGAGTAGGAGGCTGCCGCCAGGGCAGAGGAGGAGGTTGCCGCCATGGGGCCTTTCGTGCCATTCATCATCCTCGAGTAGCTAGGATCGCAGTAGATCGCTATGTATATGTATGATCCAGTGTATGATCAATGAAGATGAACTATGGTTTAATTTTCCCGGGGTTTTAATTTTAAAAAATACAGGGCGGAATACGGGGTCTGCTAGACGAAATGGTTCAGCAAGACGCACTTTTAGGATACGGGGCGAGAAACTCGCGTTATACGGGGCAGAGAAATAAGGGGCCTGTTAGACCTGCTCTTAGTTTTTCAGGGCAACGGGGCGAGCGTTCCACGGCGAGGATCCTGCACCCGGCCCCTGACGCGGCGGCGACGCGATGGGCCATCATCCAGGCATCGGTGAACTCCTTCCATGGGTACCATCACGACTTAGAGACCAGAGGCGACAGCGGCGCCGACGTCGGCCAACTGGTACGACTGTTTCTTCCATAATCCGTAGCGTCCACATTGTGTTCGATGAAATGACTCTGCTTCCTTTGGTTAGTTTGATCGGGCCATGGATTTGTACGCCAAGAACTCGGAAGGTCACAAGTCTTTCGCGCTGATGCATTGCTATGGCAAGCTCAAAATGAATGAGAAATGGCGGCTGACGCGCGTGTCGCTGTCCAAGGGGAAGGACGCCATTGATCTGGACGCGCCGCTGGCAACTTCGACAGGGCGTCCTACTGGCAACAAGGCTGCCAAGGCCGCCTTGGCCGACGCTGCGTCGTCTGAGAAGACGCAGGCGTCGATCACGAAATGCCTCGCCGACGTCTCCTCGACCTTTATCTCCCGCGACAAGAAGGCCGACCAAAGGTGGGCCGAGCTGCTCAAGAGGCAAGAGGAGAAGTCTGGAGCTCAAGAAACGCAGGGACGACATGTCCCCGCCGAGAACGTCGACGGAGGGAATGTCTCCCCGGACGCGAGCGGCGCACAACTTCTTCAAAGGCCAGATCCTCGACGACATCGAAGCCAAAATGGCGGCGGCGGACGCGGCGGCCCTGGCAGCGGCATCGGCATCGGCGGCAGCGGCAGCGCAGCAAGAGCAGGGCTGACGCGTCTTCTATCGCTACACCTGCGTCGGCCTCCGCGTCGGCGACGGAGCAGACGCACCATGCACAGGAACAGGCAGATCGCGACGAGGTCGTCGTGCTCGACGGACCTGCGTCGACTCAGGACACGACGCCGTCGACCAACCCCTTCCCCTTCTTCTAATTTGCATGCACCACCGGTCTGTAATATGATCGCGCGCCCGAGTACTTTGATCGATCGCCGCTACTCTGATCGCGACGAATCGGCGGGAACGATCTCTTTTGAATGCATCTATTTGAATTTCTGATTGGGGGCGACGTTTGGGGGACGCGGCTGGGGAGCGACGTCCCCCAAACGCGGTACGAACAAAACACGTCCCCCAAACGCTCGATCCGGCGCGGTTTGGGGGACGGTTTGGGGACGCGACTGGAGATGCCCTTAAATGCGCCACGCTGGAGAAATTGGGGCGTATCCAGGTTTGCACGGGCAGCTGTTTTTCTTTAACGCGGCACGAGCAGCTGTCGATCAGTTGGTACGCCGGTGATCGAGCGTCATCATGCTGGGGTTCTGTTGCCGTACGTTCGGCGAAGCATCGGCGTGGAGCCGGCATTACTGCTTCCTCTTAAGGTCGCGAGCTGCGCCAGATCTAGTGGAACAGGGCTGCGCAGGTGCTGAATCCAGTGAACGCTTCTCTCAGAACCAGACAAGTCCGAGATTATGCTAAACCAATGCAGGCTAGGCGAGTAGAGTCAGAACGTAGCGCCGAATCCGGCCCATGTTGTGGTGAGGTGGTGCCTAGGCTGAACTTGAGCTCGGGCCGGTTCGGCACGGCAGTGATGACTTCACTTTCTGAAAAAATCTTCCGAAAATCACTTTCAGAAACTCACAGCCATGGAAAATGGAAACGCATGATGACATCTCTTTAAGAAGTCAACTTCTAACTAGCTCTTTCGGTGTTTGTATTATTAATTTTTTGAAACAACATAAAAGAAATTTGTCATTCTCATTGATTAAGAAGAATATTTTCAGAGGTCTTACAAACCAACTCTTGGCCAAAAAGCCAAGGAACAAGTATAACGGACTACTTTCGGGCATTACATTACTCAACACCTTTGCCTCGACTAAACACCAAAAAAATTGCATCTTCTTTGATTTTTAACGCAAGCATTGTCAAGGTAAAGTATGAATTTGAGAAAACTCGCGCATCTTTCTAAATTTCCCATGACACAAACGTTGCGAGTTTTTTTGATTGCTCTGTTTTGTGGATTATCTCCACTCACCAATCTCTTGGGTTAACCTCTTGTGGTCCTAGCCAATTCTTCAATGTGCACCTAACTCGAATGGTAAAACCACACTTGAACAGGAGATGGGTGCCTGACCATTGAGATTGGTTACATAGATTGCATAGTTCACTATTTTTGCACCCTTTTTTCAAATCTATCCACCATCAAAACTTTATTTTGAATGATTAACCAAGCTAAAAAGTTGCACTTTGGGGAGGCCCAAGGCTTCCATAGTAAGGATGTCATGAAGAAGGTTGTGAGACCCAAAAATTGCATCTTATAGGCATTTTTTGTCGCGATCTCACAGGTCGAACTAGCCGAGCAGCACGCACCGTTCATGAGCTTCCAGGTTATCTTGTTCATAGGGTTGTTGTCTGTGTGAATGGTGCGAGTCATTTCCTAATACTTGGAGAATTGGACAATGTGTTCTACGGCCACGCCTTATTGGGTGTTCTACAAGCGTGGAATGAACCTTCTTCCCATGTCGAGCCATGCCAAGTTCTCTTCCACAAGCTCCGTTGCACCGGCAAGAGGTTGACTAAGTGGGGTCGCGGCCTTTTCTCCAATGGGAAGGTGTTGTTGCACGCCGCGCTCTTGGTGATCTTGCAACTTGACTTGGCCCAAGAGGTTAGATTGCTCTCCAATGATGAAAGGATGCTTAGGGCCCGTTTAAAGAGGAAAGTCATTGCCCTCTCGGTGGTGGAAAGGGCTAGGAAAAAGCAAAGTGCCCGCATTGTTAACTTGAAAGAGGGGGATGCCAACACAAAGTTCTTTCATCTAAGGGTTAACGCGAGACGAAGGAAAAAACCACATTCACAAACTCATGAACAACCATGGTTGGGTTACCGAGCATGTGGCAAAGGAAGAGGTCATCCATAGCCATTTCAAGTCGACCATGGAGAGAGGCGAGCCAAGAACTAATGATTTCAATTGGGATGCGATCCATTTTGATGACCCGGACTTGAGTAGCCTTGGGGAGCCATTCACCTAGGAGGAGGTGCGGAATGCGATCAATCTTATGCCCGGGGATAAGGCGCCGGGACCGGATGGGTTCACGGGCATCTTCTTCAAGAAGTGTTGGGACATTGTCAAAGTCGACGTCATGAACGTCATTCACCTCTTTGGGGACCTCCACGCCGAGAATTTTCATTGGCTTAACTCCGCCAATATTGTCTTGTTGCCCAAGAAGGAGGGGGCGGAACTAATCACCGACTTTCGGTCCATAAGCTTAATCCATGCCATTGCCAAGATCATTTCCAAAATGCTTGCTCTTCGGCTTGCGCCTCTCATGGATGAGCTTGTCTCCAACGCGCAAAGTTCTTTCATCAAGAAAAGGAGTATACACGATAATTTCCTCTATGTCAAGAACCTTGCCACTAGATTTCACAAAAATAAGATTCCGGCTTTGCTCTTCAAGCTTGACATTAGGAAGGCTTTCGACTCCGTTCGGTGGGAATATCTTGTGGACTTACTCCAAAGACGGGGCTTCCCGAGCCGTTTCCGCAATTGGCTTGTGGCGCTTCTCACAACCTCCACCTCTAGGGTCCTTCTCAATGGGTTGGCCGGTACACCCATCACCCATGACCGGGGCTTACGGCAAGGCGACCCCCTATCCCCGCTCCTCTTCGTTATCGCCATCGACCCGCTCACACAAATCTTGGAGCATGCTACAACTCTCGGCCTCATTCACAAGCTCCGTGGCCGCGGGAACATCCTTAGGACCTCATTATATGCGGATGATGCGGCAGTGTTTGTGGCACCTTTTAAGGAGGACATCCAAAATCTTGCAAGTATCCTCAATGGCTTCGGCGAGGTAACCGGCCTTTGTACCAACTTCCAAAAAAGCTCAAAAGGGCGGAAAAGACTTCCAACATCTTGAGGATAAGTGCGCCGGAAAGCTCCCAACTTGGTGCGGGAAACTTGTTACTACCGCCGGCCGGGCGACCTTGGTCAAATCCGTTATCGCCTCGCAGGCTACTTATTACATGACGTCGCTTATGCTTCCCACGGAGACTACCAAGTACATTAGCAAGATTGAGAGGGCGTACCTTTGGTCCGCCAAGGACACCACGACGGGGGCAAAATGTAAGGTCAATTGGGTGACCGTGTGCCGCCCCAAAAAACTTGGTGGGATTGGGATCCTTCATTTGGACAAGTTTGCAAGGGCCCTTAGGCTTCGTTGGCCTTGGCTTGAATGAAAAGAGCCCGACAAAATTTGGAAAGGCTCGGGGAACCCTTGCTCTTTGGAAGACATGGAGGTTTTCTATGCTTCAACAACCATCACCCTTGGCAATGGCCATAAAGCGCCTTTTTGGCACTCTCCATGGTTAAACAATAGGAAGCCGATTGAGGTCGCCCCTCTCATTTTCGAGATCTCAAAGAGAAAGAATTGGAAGGTCCACCAAGCCTTGAGGAATAACGAGTGGGTCAAGAAGATTGACTTGGAGAAAATCAACAACATTGATTATCTTAGGCAATTTGTCGAGCTTTGGGGTCTTATTGAAAACATTCAACTCCGGGATGGGGTTGAGGATGACATTGTTTGGAGGCTCACGGCCAATGGAGAGTACTCCTCCAAATCGGCTTATGAGATACAATTCATAGGAGCCATTGCTTCAAACATGAACAAGTTGGTGTGGAAGGCTTGGGCGCCGCCGAAAGTGAAGTTTTTTGCTTGGCTTCTTTTGCAAAATAGGATTTGGACAGCCGATCGCTTGCAAGCAAGGGGGTGGCAAAATTGTGACCGTTGCACTCTATGCAACCAAACTCTTGAAACTATGGAACACCTCTTCATCAATTGTCGCTACACGGCTCGCATTTGGGATACAATCAAGGATTGGGTCGGCATCCCTTTGATTCAACCCGCACAATGGGTTGGGCTATCCATGGACTCTTGGTGGAACTTGATGGCGGGCGGCGACGCTCCTTGTAGGAAGGCGGTTTCCTCTCTCACGCTCCTTATCACTTGGGAGATATGGAATGAGCGTAATGCTAGGATTTTTCGTAACAAGCATGTGCCCACTCAAGTAGTTATAGAGAAAATCAAAACCGAGGCTAGATTATGGGTTTTGGCCGGTGCCAAACATTTGGGCAATGTCATGCCGGGAGAGTAACACCATGTGTGTAATCGGGGTTCCTTTATGTAAAAACTCTTCTTAATTAATAGATTAGGGCAAAGCTTTTGCCCTCGTTTCAAAAAAAAATCAATATCAAGGCCTTTGCTAACAAAACTTTTTTTTTCTGGAGTGTTCAAAGATAACAACGAGCAATGTCTTTAGACCGCATACCATCCATTAAGCCAAGATGCTTCCCAAAGAAGCGATTTCTTCCCATCACCAATTGTTACTTTGTAGCCGCCACGCGGAAAGATCATGATCGTGAGGAATGCGAGGGGACAATTCCAAGCCAAGATTTAGGCTTGTCATCCCCTTCATGACAAAGCCATCTCATGTGGACAGACGAAACGGATTTTGTGAGGTTGAAGATACCAAGGGCTCCACTATCCTTGAGTTTGCAATCGGTAGTATATTGCCTTTGTATTAACCACCCGAGATCTTATCACAGGATACCCCAAAAAAAACTCTTCTTGTGCTATCAATTTTCATAAGAACCTCCACCGGAACATCAAGCAAAGACAGATGCATCACATATCTTTCAGAGTTGTGAAAGTAACACGACACAGTCTGTTGTGCTGCAATCATGAACCACACATATATTAGGTGACACAACATTCATAAACCAACATAGACACCAGTGCACCACTCAACAAGTACTAGATGGACCCAGCGCGCTCTGCTGCGCCGTCCTCCGGTAGCAACGTCTAGTTTTTATGGTGTGCTTGTTCCTTTATCATCATGTATACGGTTTTGTTACAAATTTAACGAAGAGAAGGCCTTGGAGGTGATGATTCCAACATTAGAGAGGAACTCTAGCTTCAAGACACAGGATCTCAACTTGTGGAATAAGCGTTGTTCTAATCACTTCAATTCTTGTGTTGGGTAGCGTCTGGCAATGGAAAAGATGGCTGAAGATCTCAACACAAGGATCTGTGTGATCGAGCAGATCGTTGAATAGTATCAGTGTGTTTTGATTGTCTCTGATGGTTAGAATTTTTTTTTTTTTTTGTGTTCAGTAGGAGTTGGCAGGTTGCATAGAGAGTTTGCAATGTGTTGCTGTAACTTAGCTTGTTGTGATGACTGCTTTGGCCGTATCTTCTGAAGATTGTGGTGTTGCACTATTGTTGTTGTTTTTCAGCTGTTGTCTTTGACGGTTGCATGTATGCTTTATACCTTCCAGTTCTTCCTAGCAGCTTTTTTTTTTTTTTTGAGAAACACAGTACAAACGCAGGCGCTCACATACACGCGCATACACTCACCCCTATGCACGCACACACACCCTACCCCTATGAGCACCTCCGGAAGACTGAGCCAGCGGATTGGATCTTGAAATTGACGAAGTCACCACAGGCGTCTCGCTGTCGACGGGAACGCCGTCTCCCACTGAAAGAATATTCCGCCTTTATGAGACACACAGATGTCAAACCTGGGGTTTGAACTCTGGTGGGCTGGGGGTACAACCACCCTCCTAACCACCCAACCTCAGGTTGGTTCTCTCCTAGCAACTATTTTCGTGCCGATCTATAATATAGTTATGTTGATTGCCTTTGATTCGTACGTATAGCCTTTTTTTTGGGGTGAGGCTGTTAATTCACGGGCAGAGTAGTATAAAAGCGTTTCGAAGCTACAATTATGGAAAGAGATGGATACGTACAATTACGGAAAGAGGTGGATACATGCAAGCTTTCAGCAGAAGATTCTGTTGGCCTTGTCTTTGATGATTTAGTCATTATTAAGAATGATCGACATATTTTTTTTATGGCTATCTTCTAATCTTCTGTATGTCTGTGGACTTTATATCAAGGCATATGAAGGTTAGAAAGGAAGGCATTCTTAGAGAATTGTTAAGTGTAAGGTAGCTTGAGTCTACAGAACTTTGAATAGCATTCGTATGGTTTATCTTCATCTCAGTTATGCTAATCAGTAGCCTAAAGAAAAGTAGTATGTCACTTGTGTGAGTAAATGGTGTACGTGGCAGGGAAGGAATTTGGCAGCAATAGTGGTTTAAAGGGATGCGATATCGGGCGGCCCTAGCTGGCGCTCGCGCGCCAGGATTAAATCAAGCGATCGGTTTCGGACAACCCAATTTGGGAATAAAACCATAAAAACGCGTTTTCCCTTTCGTGGTAATTGTGGACCACAGAGGTTACGTGCCTTAATTGATTTGCCTTCCGCTCGTGACAATTCCCTTTCCGCTCGTGGCAATTCTCTTTCGTGGCAATTCCCTTTCCGCTCGTGACACAAGTTGGGTTGTCGTACGTTAATTTGCTTGCTGCACGTGGGCAATTCCCTTTACATGTTCACGTAGTAAAAATATTAACTATTCCCTTATTCTCTTTTTGGGCTAGTGAAATTTTAGGGTTAAAAAAAAGGGAGGGGAGCAGCATAATCCACTTGCAAATGAAATGAACTACGACTTGCAACATGACAATTCCCTTCTTCCGCAATTCCCTTCTTGGTAACATAATAATGTAGGTGTCGGTTAAGCTTCCATATACATGTTGATAAAGACTCAATGGGAGTGTTGGTAACATATGGACTAAGGTGTTGATGAAGAGTTCATGGGAGGGTTGATAAGTAGAGTTGATAAACAAAAAAGGACCACCTTTGTGTACAGAAAAAAAGAAAAAAGAAGGAGGTAACAAGAGAGTAGATGGGTTGTAAAACATTGAGCCACCTATTGATAAAGAGTGCATGGGAGGGTTGATAAGTAGGTTCCCTTGTTCCCTTAAAAAACAAAAAGAACCACCTTTGTGTACAGAAAAAAGAAAAAAAGAAGGAGGTAACAAGAGAGTAGATGGGTTGGTAAAACATTGAGCCACCTATTGATAAAGAGTGCATGGGAGGGTTGATAAGTAGGTTCCCTTGTTCCCTTAAGAAACCAAAAAGGACCAACTTTGTGTACAAAAAAAGAGAAATAAAAACAAGGAGGTAACAAGAGAGTAGATGGGTTGGTAAAACATTGAGTCACCTTTTGATGAAGAGTGCATGGGATGGTTGGTAAGTAGGTTCCCTTGTTCCCTTAAAAAACAAAAAGGACCACCTTTGTGTACAGGAAAAGAAAAAAGAAGGAGGTAACAAGAGAGTAGATGGGTTGGTAAAACATTGAGCCACCTATTGATGAAGAGTGCATCGGATGGTTGATAAGTAGCTTCCCTTGTTCCCTTAAAAAACAAAAAGGACCACCTTTGTGTACAGGAAAAGAAAAAAAAGAAGGAGGTAACAAGAGAGTAGATGGGTTGGTAAAAACATTGAGCCACCTATTGATGAAGAGTGCATCGGATGGTTGATAAGTAGGTTCCCTTGTTCCCTTAAAAAACAAAAAGGACCACCTTTGTGTACAGGAAAAGAAAAAAAGAAGGAGGTAACAAGAGAGTAGATGGGTTGGTAAAACATTGAGCCACCTATTGATGAAGAGTGCATCGGATGGTTGATAAGTAGGTTCCCTTGTTCCCTTAAAAAACAAAAAAGGACCACCTTTGTGTACAGAAAAAGAAAAAAAGAAGGAGGTAACAAGAGAGTAGATGGGTTGGTAAAACATTGAGCCACATATTGATGAAGAGTGCATCGGATGGTTGATAAGTAGGTTCCCTTGTTCCCTTAAAAAACAAAAAGTACCACCTTTGTTTACAGGAAAAAGAAAAAAAAAGAAGGAGGTAACAAGAGAGTAGATGGGTTGGTAAAAACATCGAGCCACCTATTGATGAAGAGTGCATCGGATGGTTGATAAGTAGGTTCCCTTGTTCCCTTAAAAAACAAAAAGGACCACCTTTGTGTACAGAAAAAGAAAAAAAGAAGGAGGTAACAAGAGAGTAGATGGGTTGGTAAAACATTGAGCCAGCTATTGATGAAGAGTGCATCGGATGGTTGATAAGTAGGTTCCCTTGTTTCCTTAAAAAACAAAAAGGACCACCTTTGTGTACAGGAAAAAGAAAAAAAAGAAGGAGGAAACAAGAGAGTAGATGGGTTGGTAAAACATTGAGCCACCTATTGATGAAGAGTGCATTGGATGGTTGATAAGTAGGTTCCCTTGTTCCCTTAATAAACAAAAAGGACCACCTTTGTGTACAGGAAAAAGAAAAAAAGAAGGAGGTAACAAAAGAGTAGATGTGTTGGTAAAACATTAAGCCACCTATTGATTAAGATTACATGGGAGGGTTGATAAAGTAGGTTCCCTTATTCCCTTAAAGAACCAAAAAGGACCACCTTTGTCTATAGAAAAAGAAAGAAAGAAGGAGGTAACAAGAGAGTAGATGGGTTGGTAAAAACATTGAGCCACCTATTGGATGAAGAGTGCATCGGATGGTTGATAAGTAGGTTCCCTTGTTCCCTTAAAAAACAAAAAGGACCACCTTTGTGTACAGGAAAAGAAAAAAAAGAAGGAGGTAACAAGAGAGTAGATGGGTTGGTAAAACATTGAGTCACCTATTGATGAAGAGTGCATGGGATGGTTGGTAAGTAGGTTCCCTTGTTCCCTTAAAAAACAAAAAGGACCACCTTTGTGTACAGGAAAAGAAAAAAAGAAGGAGGTAACAAGAGAGTAGATGGGTTGGTAAAAACATTGAGCCAACTATTGATGAAGATTGCATGGGAGGGTTGATAAGTAGGTTCCCTTGTTCCCTTAAAAAACAAAAAGGACCACCTTTGTGTACAGAAAAAGAAAAAAAAGAAGGAGGTAACAAGAGAGTAGATGGGTTGATAAAACATTGAGCCACCTATTGATGAAGATTGCATGGGAGGTTTGATAAGTAGGTTCCCTTGTTCCCTTAAAAAATCAAAAAGGACCACCTTTGTCTACAGAAAAAGAAAGAAATAAGCTGGTAACAAGAGAGTAGATGGGTTGGTAAAACATTGAGCCAACTATTGATGAAGAGTGCATCGGATGGTTGATAAGTAGGTTCCCTTGTTCCCTTAAAAAACAAAAAGGACCACCTTTGTGTACAGGAAAAGAAAAAAGAAGGAGGTAACAAGAGAGTAGATGGGTTGGTAAAAACATTGAGCCAACTATTGATGAAGATTGCATGGGAGGGTTGATAAGTAGGTTCCCTTGTTCCCTTAAAAAACAAAAAGGACCACCTTTGTGTACAGAAAAAGAAAAAAAAGAAGGAGGTAACAAGAGAGTAGATGGGTTGATAAAACATTGAGCCACCTATTGATGAAGATTGCATGGGAGGTTTGATAAGTAGGTTCCCTTGTTCCCTGAAAAAATCAAAAAGGACCACCTTTGTCTACAGAAAAAGAAAGAAATAAGCTGGTAACAAGAGAGTAGATGTGTTGATAAAACATTGAGCCACCTATTGATGAAGAGTGCATCGGATGGTTGATAAGTAGGTTCCCTTGTTCCCTTAAAAAACAAAAAGGACCACCTTTGTGTACAGGAAAAAGAAAAAAAAGAAGGAGGTAACAAGAGAGTAGATGGGTTGGTAAAACATTGAGCCAGCTATTGATGAAGAGTGCATCGGATGGTTGATAAGTAGGTTCCCTTGTTCCCTTAAAAAACAAAAAGGACCACCTTTGTGTACAGGAAAAAGAAAAAAAAGAAGGAGGTAACAAGAGAGTAGATGGGTTGGTAAAACATTGAGCCACCTATTGATGAAGAGTGCATTGGATGGTTGATAAGTAGGTTCCCTTGTTCCCTTAATAAACAAAAAGGACCACCTTTGTGTACAGGAAAAGAAAAAAAAAGAAGGAGGTAACAAAAGAGTAGATGTGTTGGTAAAACATTAAGCCACCTATTGATTAAGATTACATGGGAGGGTTGATAAAGTAGGTTCCCTTATTCCCTTAAAGAACCAAAAAGGACCACCTTTGTCTATAGAAAAAGAAAGAAAGAAGGAGGTAACAAGAGAGTAGATGGGTTGGTAAAAACATTGAGCCACCTATTGGATGAAGAGTGCATCGGATGGTTGATAAGTAGGTTCCCTTGTTCCCTTAAAAAACAAAAAGGACCACCTTTGTGTACAGGAAAAGAAAAAAAGAAGGAGGTAACAAAAGAGTAGATGGGTTGGTAAAACATTGAGTCACCTATTGATGAAGAGTGCATGGGATGGTTGATAATTAGATCCCTTGTTACCTTAGAAAACAAAAAGGACCACCTTTGTGTACGGGAAAAGAAAAAAAGAAGGAGGTAACAAGAGAGTAGATGGGTTGGTAAAAACATTGAGCCAACTATTGATGAAGATTGCATGGGAGGGTTGATAAGTAGGTTCCCTTGTTCCCTTAAAAAACAAAAAGGACCACCTTTGTGTACGAGAAAAAGAAAAAAAGAAGGAGGTAACAAGAGAGTAGATGGGTTGATAAAACATTGAGCCACCTATTGATGAAGATTGCATGGGAGGTTTGATAAGTAGGTTCCCTTGTTCCCTTAAAAAATCAAAAAGGACCACCTTTGTCTACAGAAAAAGAAAGAAATAAGCTGGTAACAAGAGAGTAGATGGGTTGGTAAAACATTGAGCCAACTATTGATGAAGAGTGCATCGGATGGTTGATAAGTAGGTTCCCTTGTTCCCTTAAAAAACAAAAAGGACCACCTTTGTGTACAGGAAAAGAAAAAAAGAAGGAGGTAACAAGAGAGTAGATGGGTTGGTAAAAACATTGAGCCAACTATTGATGAAGATTGCATGGGAGGGTTGATAAGTAGGTTCCCTTGTTCCCTTAAAAAACAAAAAGGACCACCTTTGTGTACGAGAAAAAGAAAAAAAAGAAGGAGGTAACAAGAGAGTAGATGGGTTGATAAAACATTGAGCCACCTATTGATGAAGATTGCATGGGAGGTTTGATAAGTAGGTTCCCTTGTTCCCTGAAAAAATCAAAAAGGACCACCTTTGTCTACAGAAAAAGAAAGAAATAAGGCTGGTAACAAGAGAGTAGATGTGTTGATAAAACATTGAGCCACCTATTGATGAAGAGTGCATCGGATGGTTGATAAGTAGGTTCCCTTGTTCCCTTAAAAAACAAAAAGGACCACCTTTGTGTACAGGAAAAGAAAAAAAAAGAAGGAGGTAACAAGAGAGTAGATGGGTTGGTAAAACATTGAGCCAACTATTGATGAAGAGTGCATCGGATGGTTGATAAGTAGGTTCCCTTGTTCCCTTAAAAAACAAAAAGGACCACCTTTGTGTACAGGAAAAGAAAAAAGAAGGAGGTAACAAGAGAGTAGATGGGTTGGTAAAAACATTGAGCCAACTATTGATGAAGATTGCATGGGAGGGTTGATAAGTAGGTTCCCTTGTTCCCTTAAAAAACAAAAAGGACCACCTTTGTGTACGAGAAAAAGAAAAAAAGAAGGAGGTAACAAGAGAGTAGATGGGTTGATAAAACATTGAGCCACCTATTGATGAAGATTGCATGGGAGGTTTGATAAGTAGGTTCCCTTGTTCCCTTAAAAAATCAAAAAGGACCACCTTTGTCTACGAGAAAAGAAAGAAATAAGCTGGTAACAAGAGAGTAGATGTGTTGATAAAACATTGAGCCACCTATTGATGAAGATTGCATGGGAGGGTTGATAAGTAGGTTCCCTTGTTCCCTCAAAAAAACAAAAAGGAGCACCTTTGTCTACAGAAAAAGAAAGAAGGAAGATTGTAACAAGAGAGTAGATGGGTTGATAAAACATTGAGCCACATATTGATCAAGAGTGCGTGGGAGAGTTGATAATTGGGTTCCCTTATGGGAGGGTTGATAAGTAGGTTCCCTTATTCCCTTAAAAAACCAAAAAGAACCACCTTTGTCTACAGAAAAAGAAAGAAAGAAGATGGTAACAAGAGAGTAGATGGGTTGATAAAACATTGAGCCACCTATTGATGAAGATTGCATGGGAGGGTTGATAATTAGGTTCACTTATTCCCTTAAAAAACCAAAAAGGACCACCTTTGTCTACAGAAAAAGAAAGAAATAAGGAGGTAACAAGAGAGTAGATGGGTTGATAAAACATTGAGCCAGATATTGATCAAGAGTGCATGGGAGGGTTGATAATTAGGTTCCCTTATTCCCTTAAAAAACCAAAAAGGACCACCTTTGTCTACAGAAAAAAGAAAAGAAATAAGGAGGTAACAAGAGAGTAGATGGGTTGATAAAACATTGAGCCAAATATTGATCAAGAGTGCATGGGAGGGTTGATAATTAGGTTCCCTTATTCCCTTAAAAAACCAAAAAGGACCACCTTTGTCTACGAGAAAAAGAAAAGAAATAAGATGGTAACAAGAGAGTAGATGGGTTGATAAAAACATTGAGCCAGATATTGATCAAGAGAGCATGGGAGGGTTGATAATTAGGTTCCCTTATTCCCTTAAAAACCAAAAAGGACCACCTTTGTCTACAGAAAAAGAAAGAAATAAGGAGGTAACAAGAGAGTAGATGGGTTGGTAAAACATTGAGCCACCTATTGATAAAGAGTGCATGGGAGTGTTGATAAGTAGGTTCCCTTGTTCCCTTAAGAAACCAAAAAGGACAAACTTTGTGTACAAAAAAAGAGAAATAAAAACAAGGAGGTAACAAAGAGAGTAGATGGGTTGATAAAACATTGAGTCACCTTTTGATGAAGAGTGCATGGGATGGTTGGTAAGTAGGTTCCCTTGTTCCCTTAAAAAACAAAAAAGACCACCTTTGTGTACAAAAAAAGAAAAAAAGAAGGAGGTAACAAAAGAGTAGATGGGTTGGTAAAACATTGAGCCACCTATTCATGAAGAGTGCATGGGAGGGTTGATAAGTAGGTTACCTTGTTCCCTAAAATAACAAAAAGGACCACATTTGTCTACAGAAAAAAGGAAGAAAGAAGATGGTTAGAGGATAATAGATGGGTTGATAAAACATTAAGTCACCTGTTGATGAAGAGTGTATGGGAGGGTTGATAAGTAGGTTCCCTTGTTGCCTTAAAAAACAAAAAGGACAACCTTTGTGTACAGAAAAAAAAGCAGGTAACAAAAAGAGTAGATGTGTTGGTAAAACATTAAGCCACCTATTGATTAAGATTACATGGGAGGGTTGATAAAGTAGGTTCCCTTATTCCCTTAAAGAACCAAAAAGGACCACCTTTGTCTATAGAAAAAGAAAGAAAGAAAGAAGGTAACAAGAGAGTAGATGGGTTGGTAAAACATTGAGTCACCTATTGATGAAGAGTTCATGGGAGGGTTGATAAGTAGGTTCCCTTGTTCCCTTAAAATACCAAAAAGGACCACCTTTGTGTAGAGAAAAAGAAAAAAAAAGGAGGTAACAAAATAGTAGATGGGTTGGTAAAAATATTGAGGCACCTATTGATGAAGAGTGCATGGGAGGGGTGATAAGTAGGTTCCCTGATTACCTTAAAAATACCAAAAAGTACCACATTTGTCTATAGAAAAAGAAAGAAAATAAGATGGTAACAAGAGAGTAGATAGGTTGGTAAAACATTGAGCCACCTATTGATGAAGAGTGCATGGGAGGGTTGATAAGTAGGTTCACCCTATTCACGTGAGAAACAAAAAAAGAAACCAAAAGGTTCATATATAAGAAAAAAAATAGATGCAGCTAAAAATAACGAAAATGGGTCGGTAACACGTGAACTCATGTGTTGATGAATACTGAATGCATGGGTAGATAATTATTTTTTCCCTTGCTCCCTTAAAAAACAAGAAGGACCACCTTTTGTCTACAACAAAAAATAAAAAAAAACTAAAAAGAAAGAGGTAAAGAAAAATTAAATGGGTTGGTAAAACATTAACTCAATTGTTGATAAAAAAGTACATGTGAGGGTTGGTACATATTTGTTGATCATTTTTGATGATGAACAGTAAACATCTCAGATTCATACATAAAAACACAGTATGAACACGGGTATTAAAACGTTTAACATTTGTTCAGGTGTAGAGACCGGGTTTGCATTTGTAACAAAGGATCACACGCACAAAATAACATAGTAGCCCTTATTCAGCTACACACTCACACACTTGAATTTTCGACGTACACACAGCAAATTCCTTGAAGATACACTTTGCATTTTAGACAAGTAGTTCATCACATTTACACAAAAGCCTGGTATGAACATACACACTTCACTTAGCATAGAACACGGGTGTGTCGGCAGGCACATCACTCCAATCTATCTTCGGCTTCTTGTCCTACGGCCAATCATCCCACTCGCCCTCAAGATAATGAGGAGGGCTTGTTTCATAATACATGGGAAATTTCCAGGACGCGGCACTCCAATATTCATGCCCATCGGTCATGCGGATTTGTGTCCACCCTTCATCCCCACTTGGTCGCTTCGTGCCAACCAATACTTGTTTTACTTTGCGGATGCTCGATGAAGAAGCCTCTGCGCCACCCGTTGAGCTCGGGTTGCAATGCTGTTGTTCGTTGCTTGCGGAGGTAGCTCGTGCCGCTGTCCATAGTTGCGGGCAAGAATTGTACGATACGAGTTGATACGCAACATAAGCATCTCTGGCTGCATACTCAATATTAATATCATCAAGCGGACTCTTCTCCCGAGAACTTGTGCTTGAATAGATGGGAACTTCTGCTTCATTACTTTGTAGCTACTGGTCTATGAGGCTGGCTGCCATGTCGGCCATACCAGTCCTGTCACGATCGAGCTTGAACAAGTCTTGAAGATCAATGTGGCAATCAGCTGGTATCTCAATATTCCAACTTCGCTCGATTGCTATTTTGTCATTCCTTATGTCAACACTAGCAAAATGTACGCCGCTGCGTAAGAAATCCATAAGTTTCGGACACCACTTCAGGCTACTGCAAAAAACATAAAAACAGAAGGATATAAGATATGAAAAAATCTGCTTTCAACACTGATTAAAACACACAACAAAAAAAATAAAATGCAAGTTGAAATATCATACCTAGACCATTGGTATACCAATACATGATTGTTCATCGACAGTTGAACAACCGCAATACGATAGTCACCTTTATATTCTGGGTCACAATACTCAAAGTCAAGACCCACGAACTTGTATTTCTCCTTCATAAGCCATTGCTCGTACTTGTCGATAATCTCGGCTGCTTTATGGGTGTCATCAGTATAGACAACCTCAATATCAGCCATGTGTGCAAACATCTTACGGGTTTCAATGATGTCAGTCCTAGCATACAACTCCTCATCCGTATGACTGTTTTGATTGCTAACCACTTCTTCCTGATCCTTGCCACTGCTGGGATTGCTAAACTTCCCTTCCTCATCCATTATGAGAGGGACACGAAGAGGTCACTGGAAAAAAGAAAAAAAGATGAGAAGGAACAGCAAAAGGGAGATAACTTGCTGCCGAGTGCCCCTGGAGAAAAAGAGTATATAGGATCACATTTTGTAGGCTTGCTGCTAGGCAAAGTAATGTGTAATAAAAAACATGAACATAAAAAGATATTTAGTCTGCAAAAAAAAATGTCATACATAACCAAGTATAACTGTTGTTTATCTAAAAAATAACCCCAAATAACTGACGGGGAAGAACATCAATAAACAGATTATTAAAAAAAAAGTACCTTGGTGACTACAATGAATGAATGTTGATAATTATCATTATATGTACTTTGCTGCTGGTAAAAATAACATGGATTTGAGACCATTAGATTAACAAAAAAAAGTATTGGATTTCATTTCTTGGCTTACCCCGTAGAAATAAGAACAATGCATACTACAAAAACATGAAGATTGCAAAGTTAAAATCTACATAAAAGCTAATGAAAAATACATAAAAAAGAAGGATAAGTACTCACCGCCTAGATACAGAAGCAGATGTCCCCCGACAAAAGAAGAAGATGAACATCAACGGATCTACGAGAGAGAAAAAAAACCCTTTCGTTCGTACTTACTTGTTCACTGCACGAAATGTAAAAATTGATGAGCAGAAGAGAATAGTCGGTTAGGATAAGATTCGAACAAACAAGAGATGAAGAAATTACTTGAGTGGCAAACACAGATTCGACAGAAAAAGGAACAGAGAGAGATAGATTAGTTCCTCCAGCAAAAAGCCCTAAGAACTTGCAAAAATGCTAGGAAAATCAACTAAGACAGGAAATGCGGAAAGAGATTAAGAAGGAAATAAAGATCGAAAAGAGATTGGATGGGCAAAGATTTGAGATTTAACCCGCAACAACGTCCTATCCGCCCGGTATCAACCGCCTCTCCCACTTCTCAAGCGACCGGAATCGTAAATGGGAGAAAGCGCACGCGTCGGGTCTCCGTCGATTCGAGAAGACGCATGCTTTGTAGTGTTTTGTACTGGACTGGGCCTAGAAACAAAGGGACGGCCCAAAAAGAGAGTAAGAGACGCTAGACATAAAAAACAAAGTTGACAAAAAAACATTGAATAACGTATTGGTGAAAACTGAGTAAGAGGGTCGATAAAAATAAGTGGGTTGATAAATAGTCTCACCCTTAGAAAAACTCGGAAACTTGCGTCTGCCCCGCACATCTCCCCTCGCTGCACGACTGCCCCTACCAGTCTTCCATCCTGTCCTTATAACAACCGCCACCGTCTACATTCTCGCGGCCTGCAGCTCCCTTCTGTCCTCCTCGCGCTCCGGAACTCTCCCGTATCCCTTCTCTCGGGAACCACCGACTCGCCCCTACGCCCGTCGCCGCAAACCTTGCGCACACCCCCCACAACCTCCTAGCCAACTCGACTCGGTGCCTTTCTCCCCTACACACCCCTCGTCCGGCCCAACTCTGGTGACAAACCTCATAAGAACCTGCATCAGCGAGCCTCCCCAGACGACACTGCTTCGGCGAGCACCTCAGGCGACCAAAAATTATTCCCTTAAAACAGTACATGGGAGGTTGATAAGTAGGTTCCATTGTTCCCTTAAAAAACCAAAAAAGGACCACCTTTGTCTACAGAAAAAAGAAAGAAAGAAGATGGTAACAAGAGAGTAGATGGGTTGATAAAACATTCAATCACCTGTTGATGAATAGTGCATGAGATGGTTGATAAGTAGGTTCCCTTGTTCCCTAGAAAACAAAAAAGGACCACCTTTGTCTACGGGAAAAAAGAGAAAAGAAGATGGTAACAAGGGAGTAGATGGGTTGATAAAACATTGAGTTACCTGTTGATGAAGAGTGCATGGGAGGGTTGATTAGTAGGTTCCCTTGTTCCCTTAAGAAACAAAAAGGACCACCTTTGTCTACAGAAACAGAAAATAAAAAAGAAGGAGGTAACAAAAGAGTAGATGGGTTGGTAAAACATTGAGCCACCTATTGATGAAGAGTGCAAGGGAGGGTTGATAAGTAGGTTTCCTTGTTCCCTTAAGAAACAAAAAGGACCAGCTTTGTCTACAAAACAAGAAAAGAAAGAAGATGGTAACAAAATAGAGTAGATGGGTTGATAAAACATTGAGTAACTTGTTGATTAAGAGTGCATTGAGGGTTGATAAGTAGGTAACAAAAGATGACATGGGTTGGTAAAAAACATTGATCTCAAAACAAGGTTGAGTTACAAAACATAGTTCAGTTACATAGAAAATGGATAACAAAGGTGTTTCAAAACGATACATAAAGGACTTGATCGATGTTCCAACATACACAGATTCGTTACATATTCAAATAACATCGACGAGTAATAACAACACCACCCTGCGTGTCATGATACCACCATATTGATGGAAGAGAAACATCACCACTTGACCAGCTGCTAACCCCTTCTTTTCAGCAAACTCTGCCCATGCTTGAACACTTATTATCATCCTGCCATCAGTGGAGGGATGGAACTGTCCAAGGACATCTGGTGTGTTGTCCGCTGATAGAACCACGGAACCTGATGGTTCGAGGTTAAGACCCTGGACAACCATGCTTGGGATTTTCTGCACAGTACAAACAACAAAAAAAGAAACAACCCTGAGTATATATAAACATGCATGTTCATATCATGATCTTGAGTACAAAAAAATTAAACATTTTAAAAAAGGGACACATAGAAAAAGAGACACAAAAAATACATACATACCATCAGCGAATTGTTAATGTTTGTGGCAGTGAGTTTGTGCAGAAACAATGGTCCCAAACCAATGCCTCTCCTGTTAACAACTGCTCTCCGGCTAGTGAAAAGATTCATAGTCCAATAAAGTGGCCTTGTCATGACAACAACACTATGTCGATCATACAATGATAACAAAGAAAATCAAATAACAAAAGAAAGGAATGAATAAGTTAATGTTGTTTAAGGTCTAAGCATTTTGCATCATCTGTAAAAAGAAATGTGCAAAAAAAAGGTAAAACAAAAATCGTACAAACCTTGATCTAGTTCTCCATCACTTGAATCACTTTGATCTGGTTCTTCATCACTTGATTCGCTATCAGAATCATTCAACGTACCGGATTGCACATTACTTAAGTGAGACATTGTTGCTGACTTGCAACATCCTACTTTAATTGGTATCTCAGGGTTATTGGTCATTTGAAACATAAGGAAATCACCAGGTTTGGAATTGGACGTGATCAGAAATTCCTTCCACCCCCAACCATAAAAACTTGTTACATACTCATTCATAGCTACATTGAAAGTGTGAGTGGTTCCAGACTCATCAGAGACAGAGATATCAGTTCTCCCAGCACATATCATGTTTATCTGTTTCCTAACATAGCATGGAACATTCTTCCAAAAAGTAAAACAGTATAGTGAACAACATGCCAAACAAAAAAATATGTAGAACAAAAAAAATACATTGGTGCAGTGATAAAAAGGAAAATCAGCAAAATAAATCTCACAAAAACAAAAGTATAAAAATGAAGAATAAAGTATTAAAATGTACCATCCAATCTTCAGAGGTAACCAACAACTCTGATATGAAAAAAGAGCAATCCCTCGTTTTTGCCCTGCATGGTCCATCTGGATTACCACATACATGGCAGACCATCTTGAGAAAGAGCAAAAGGAAAACCCTGTGCAATGAAAAAAAGGGACATCTGTGAGTAAAACTATAGGGAAATAGAAGACGAGCACTCATAGATTACAAAAAAGTAAACTAGATCTACAGGAATATTGTTGTAGATCTGCTAAAAATAGAGTTAAATCTTCAGAATCTGGTTATATATTTAAAAAGTTGTTGTCCAGGTACTTTCTAGATTTAGCAAAAAATGTCTACAGACAGAGGGGGGCGCGGGGGGCACAAAAAGGGAATCAAACGAGGTCGTACTAAACAAAACACATGGAGGTGCGGGATTCAGAAACATCAAAGAAGGAAAAAAGAGAGGAAACAAAACCCTTACCGTCCAGATGCAGCTTTGGAGAAGATCCACCAAAAAAAGAGATAGAGATAAGAGGATTCCTTTCGTCCGGTCTGAGGGAGAAGCACCACTGACAGCAAATGGCTCGATGTGGATTTAGACCTAGAAAGAGGGAGAATGGGATAGCCAAGAGTGAGAAGAGATGCAGAAGTGATAAGGGGTCTCTATTTATTGAGGCCTAGCCGTCTCACCTTCCACCAACAGTAGCATTAAAAAATTTGCAGTGAACGAAAAGCAACTAACGGGCGCCTTAAGTTGTGCCGAAAAAAAGGAGAAGAAGCAACCGGTATAAAAAGGAGTGGACTATGCATAAGTAAAGTGAAAACATATACAAACATTTATATTTATATAAACTAATAAAAAAATAACAAAAAGAGGACGTAGAAAAAGGAAATGTCTGTAATGCCCAGTGTTGGTAAAAACATTCGTCCAGCGTTGGTAACTACATACAGTCACGCTCGATAGCTATTACAAACTAAAAGTATGAGTACTGATGCCTTAGAAAAAAGAGAACCATTTGATCTGTCCAACTATGGAAAAAACCATTTAAAGAAAACCATTGTAAAAAATAAAAAGAATAAAAAATATAGACTAGATGCCGGCGTTATGAACAATGATAATATATTCATAACTGCTTGTAAAAAAACGGCAAGCTAGACAGTATTTTGGACATCCAGTAGAAAATAGAAAAGATCCGAATACAAAAGCGAGGGCAAAATGACAAAAAAAAGTCGGATGCAAAAAAGGGTACAAAGTGAAGAACTATAAAGCACTCATACAAAAGAGAGATACCAAAAAACAGTGAAAAAGAAGATTAAAAAAGAACATAGCATATCTTGCTACAAACTTATTACATCATAGTGTCCAAGAGAAAAAAGATAACATGCTGACTGCATATATGATAAAGCAAAATACATCACTGAAAAGAGTAGAAAACATGTAAAGTCCTTGCTACCTACTTATTACATGACAAGTTTTTAGAAACAAAACAAAAGGCACCAGGTGCCTAACGACACGAAAGGACGACTACACAGTCATAGATTGACTAGAAACGCACATAGAAATCATCGGTATGATGCTTCTTGTGGAAAGACGGTTTGCCGTGTCATCTTGTTCATCCAAGCTGTTCGACGGTCTTCACATAGTAAAACTTGATCATTTTGCCTTCAATGAAGTAATGCCTCCTAGCAATAGCTTCAGCTTGCTCGGGCTTTTTGAACTTCATGTAAAAAGATCCATTACGGTCAATGGCATACTTGAATTCAAAGTACGTAGGTATAACTTCAAGTGCAAGCCCAATGGTTGAAGGTTGAACGAAGTACTTGACAATGACATTGAGAAGACCAGATTGCACTCCTTCAGAAATACCCGAGAAGAATCATGGTTGTCTCCGACATTGTTGTGTTGCAAAAACCATCAATGTTATCACCTTGGCTAGAGAAACCAACGGGATAAGATAATTCGGTCATCATTTCAAGCGAGAGATGATCATATGAACAAGGGAATGTCGACACCTTGGTTTGTTCGGAGAGAAATCCTTGGAAGCGGCTTGTAGTGAATCTCTTCTATCTTGATGATCTTGATATGATAGTGATTCAACAGGTACTTAAATTCAGAAGCAGCTAGAAGAGTAGCTTTATCATCTGTCCCAATGGGCCTGATGAACACTTTGGTTTTGCTGCCCTGATTAACAGTGTACTGAAAATCTCTAGTGAGCAGCTTCTTTGCTAGTGCAAGACAAATGAATATACCATCAAGCCGAGTATCCATCACACGGAAAAGGTAAAGATCATGCACTTTCCCAGGATACTCTTCAAGCCTACTCATAACATGACGAGTAACTGATGGCCTCCTCATCTTAGTAATGTACGACATACCCTGGTAAAAAAAAGAACAGAAAACAAAAATGATAGGTTAAAAAAAAGAGATTGTATATCAGCCAAGATATGTGTGACACTCAGATTTGTCAAGCATGTGCATATAAAAATGTCAGCACACAATCATCACCGGCACGAGACTTACGTAAAAAAGTACAAATAAATAGCATCCATTACACACGACGAAAAAGCGGCATTAAAAAAAAAGTTTCATCAAACCACCTAGACACGAGAAAGTATATAGTACACAAATCAAACATCAAGGGCTTTATGCCTTGATACAAAAGCAACACATTACATGGAGTTCATACTTGTGCTTCTAAAAAACACTTACGGAAAGGGAAAAGGCACTATATCGTCTATTAAAGAAATCAAGCAGACTCGAAATGGTCTTCGAAATGGTCTTCATTCTTGAGCCTACTGTATCAACTGGACATTTCCTGCCAATATCTTCCATGAATGAACACTTCCTGACAGTCTTGACTAAATAGAACTTGATCATGAATCTATCAACAAAGTAGTGGCTCTTGGTCATCACCTCAGCCATCATTGGTATCTTGAACTTCATATAAAGCTTGGAGTTGTATTCAACGAGCAAACTTGACAAGGTCGCGGGGATTGCACAACAGAGTATGCATGTGCAATGTACTCAGGTGAAAGAAGATATTTTAGGTTCACTCTAACTAGACCCTCTTGAGAACCCTCAGAAACACCGAGAATCTTCATTGTGGTGTCGGTCATTCTGATGTTCTCCTCATAATCCATGTCAAGGCTTGCATCAGAGTACCCAGTAGGGTAACCTAGAAGCTTCTGTTGAGTAATACTACGATTCTCCATGCTGGCTGAAAAGGTCTTGGCTGGTTCCTTGAGGAAAATGTCTTCATCTTCTGGGAGTGTTTCAAGGAAGCTAACCTTGCAAAACTTCACGCGAGCTTCATCAAACTTAAAGGTTAAAGGAAGCACATCGTGAAGCTTCGTACACGCAACAGGGGTCATGCACCTAACAAAGACTTCACACTGGCGGCTTTGATTAACTATGAAATCAAACTCTGTGCCGACCAGCTTGTTGATGACATGGAGACACTTGAAGACTCCAGCAGGCTCAAAACGGGAAAGGTTCTTGACAAGAAACAGAGTTGGTAAGCTGGGCCGGGAGTAAGTCCTAGTTTACTAAGAAGGAACTTAGACACCGAACCCTCGTCTCTTCAGATCACATAAGTAGACATACTTGAATTTCACTCTCCTAGAAATGTACAAAAAGCACTAATCAAAACAAAAAATATCAAAAAAATGTTTAAAACTAACGGTTAAAAGGTCACCAACGAGCGGTAGATAGAAAGCACCTTGATAACTACGGAATAGGAATGTTGATAACTACTATAATATCTACGGTTATGCTAACAGACTACCAGTATGTCAATGTAAAAACTGAAGGTGTAGAACATGAAACTAAAAAGCACTATAAAAAAAGCACCTTGATAACTACAAATGTATAACTGTTGATACCTACCATGATATCTACTTTACTACTGACACATAACCAGGATTCCAGACGCAAAAAAGATTACAAAAAACATATATTGGATCCCAATTTCTTGACTTACTGCCAGGAAGGATAATGATTGAATGAAAACATGCAGATAAGAAAAATAAATATAGATAAAAGGTAATACAAATACATAAAAAAAAAGGTGAAAGTGCTCACCACCGACGAACACACAAAGCAGATCTCCACCAAAAAAACTTGAACAGCAGCGACCTCCAGAAAAGAAAACCACCCTTTTGTTCGCACTTACTGTTCACCTGCGAAAATAAAAAAAAATCTAAGATACATCAGATAGTCGATTAAAAAGTAGAATATATTAGAAGAAAAAGACCATTAGGATGAGATCCGGAATAAAGACAACAAAAAAAAAGCTACAGAGAGAACTCAGATTCCACACAAAAAGAACACCAAAAAGAGACATAGATTGGTTTTTCCAGCAAGAAAAACACCATAGAAACTTGAGAAAATGATACAAAGCAACTAGACAGTAATGCGAAAAAAGAAAAGTGAGAAGAAATATAGATCGAAAAGAGAGATGACGGCGGAGGATTCGAGATTGAACTTACACCACCGTTCTATCCGCTTGCTCTGAACCGCCCCTCCCACTTCTCGGGCGAGATGAAGCGTAAATGCGGGAAGCCGTAGATGTGGGGGCTCCGTCGGTTCCGGACCAGGAATACTTATAGAAGTTGTTTGCTTGGACTCGGACTCGAAGAGACGGCCCGAGTAACAAAAAAAGACTAGATAAAAAAGGAGTTTAATTAGTGGGCCACGATGGGCCAAACACGGTGCGAACCCCCAAAAAAAGAATGAAATAAGAGGAATAAGTTGCGATTATTATTTGACAAACACAAGGTTCTCACTCACATTCCAACCCCGGATGGATATGTCCACATTTAAAAGTCATTACACTTCCACAAAAAACTAGAAGAATAACTAGTTAATTAATTTAAAAAAGAAGAAGAAACATAAAATGATTGACAAAAAAAAAATTGTCTACACTACATCTTATCGGTCGCATCTCATCTCCTCTTCACGAGCAAAATCGGACACTCATAAAACATGGAAAAGGATCGAGAAAATAAGCATTTCTTCAATGGAGTCGGTGTCATCTCGCATTCAAAAAAAGACAGACCATTAACAAGCTTGTTTTGCTCGTGCAAAATGAAGATATGACAAAAAGAACTATGTGATATTCACCATTAACAAGCTTGTTTTGCTCGTGCATCCAGGGATAGTAACCTGGTGTACGAAAAAAAGAAGTACGATCGGTTGTGTGCAAAAACAAACCTCAAAAACAAAATGATATGGGAAAAAAAAGCCATATAAAAAATAGATTTAAGAAATACAAACCTGGTGGTCAAATGGGATTCCCTGTATCATGAAATGCATGGCAAAAAAAAAAAAATACTGATCAATAAATTGATCAACAAACAAGATTAAAAAATTCAGGAAAAAAGATAAATCAAAAATGTGAAAAAACGTACATGCTTCCTAAGGATTTCTTTTGTTTCCGGTGGCATCTTCTCATTGAAAGGATGAGCAACCATATAGTAAGTAAGACTTTCGCGCAATGGTTTTGCATGGTTCTAAAAAAAGACAATAAAGAATACATATATTAAATAAACATTTTAACAAATATATTTCATTCATCGGTAACAAAAAAGAAATGAAAAAGGAAATGAAAAAACACATATGATAAGTAATTAACGAAAAAAAGAGAAAGACATACTGGGTTCAAAACAGAGTTTGTTTCCTCCCTTCGATTTCTTATTAATTCCATGATGAACACACCACTATCACAACTGAAAAAATACATAAAAAAGAAAGGATAAAAAGTTACAGTAGAACTTGTATGGCATTAGGATACATAAAAGAAAAGGAAACAAAAGCCCTCGTAACGACACAATCAACAATGGCCTCCCCCACCCATTGGTAACTATATAATGAATGACCTGGTAACATACTATCAAAACCAATGGCCTCCCCACCCATTGATAACTATATAATGAATGACCTGGTAACATACTATCAAAACCAGTGGTAACTACATAACAATACTCCTGATAACTTTTAATCAAAAAGGACATGTGAAAACAGATATAGGAAACTTGTGACATACTCTTTGTCAGAAGAACATACACTCCTGTAAATTATTTGCATGCCATCAACTTTGATCAATGAGTGCTTGTACGATAAATTGAATCCCATTTTAAAATTCTTAATTGCAACCTCGACGTGCTCAGACACAAGACTGAATTTTGTGTTAGGGTATAACACTTCAAACAACTTTAACCTAAAGTTGATAAGAAGAAGGTAGTAGAACCCAGATGTGAACAACGGAACATGCACCTACGATAAAAAAAAAAGGCATAACAAGGAAAGGACAATAATAAGTGTGAGAAGATAAAAAACAACATCTGATAGATAAAAAGTTTCAAAAGCTGCTGAAAAACAATAAGGCAAAAAATAAAAAGAGGGTTATAAAGCCATTATTTCAGAACACATATAAAAGTTTATTAAAAACATACCAGATCCATTGAATCGAGCTTAAAACCAATCATTTCATGTGATATGAGTCTACACGGGGTTCCGGGGTTCTCATAAGGTTTTGCAAACGAGAGCCTACATATTGATAATGAAAACATCAATACGAGGTTTATAAAAGAAAAGTCCAACCTATATGTATCACAAGCATATATATATATATAAGAGAGAGAGAGAGAAGCTTACGGATTCATCAAAAGGGATGAAATATCGTTTCCAATGGTCTTCGGGTAAAAGTTTCGATGAACGCTTCTCAGTATCCTCAACGATGACAGCTTTCCCCAACATGTTGATAACGTATTTGTTCACATTACCATACACTTGCATACTAAGAGCAAAAACACGGTGCTCGGCCCAAGTAGTACCCATTCGCACAATGTTGACACTGCCAAAAAAGAAACAACGAAACACAAAAACAAAAAATAAAAGACAGTGAACACAAACAAATAAAAAAAGGATGGACAGTATAAGAAACAAGTACTGCCGATAAAAAAATTGATCAATGGGAGATCAACTTACGTCTTTGCTTTTGCGAGTTTGGGGACTCTGTGCACAATGTCCTTGAAAACATCTTGTTCAACCAAGTGTAGAATTGAACTCTGATATGACCTTGTTTGGGCTGATCTCTGTAACATTGAATGCTTGATTTTCATAACTTGGAAACTGCGTCGAACGTAGCTTCGATTCGTGCTCAGCCTCTGCTTGAAGTGTTGTTCTTAATAACTCCCTGTCAAACTCAATTTCATCCCATGAATACGATGTCTCGAGAGCTTCAACATGTACGTGCGACATGTTACGGTTGATGGGAGATATAAAGGGTGTCTCTCCATCATTAAAACGAGTTTCCTTTGTATTATCTATACCAGCGGGATCAATGCTACGAGCTGCAGCTTCTTCTTTAATTCCAAACATCCTTGGCCTCTTTATCAAGCAAGAAGATTCAGGACCAAAATCATTGCTTGAAATCATTGCATTTCTTTTGTTCGAGGATAAAATTTCATTGCAAAAGTACCTGCGCCATTGGGTCTCCTGAACTCGCTGACACTTGTCCAAATCGACGGAGAAGTGAACTTTTTCGGACAACAGTACGTGACTGCAATTCCCTTGCATCCATAAGTTTCCTCTCTTCTGCAGCTTGATCTATAACATACTGAAGCCTGTCAACTCCTGGTGATGCAGAATCATAAACCTTAGACCAGTCAGGCTTGGGCGGGATCATCTGCTCCAACAACTCAAAGTTACAGGTGAGTTCACCTAGATCGCTTGGGTATTGAAGAGATTCCATAGCAGAAATAATGGACAAGATATCAGGAACCTGACCATCCTTCATAGCTTCTTTATTCAATCTCTCAAGCGTATCATCGTCGGGAAGCTGGTAACAAGCAACCATCATTGCGGACATGGTCTATTTCACGAGTCCACATCGGACATAGTCGGAGGATCGGAAATTTTTAATGCTGCTTGCATGCCCGGTAATACACATAGTGTCCGACTGAACTAATGGACTTTGGCAAACGGTAGAACCATGCGAAGGTACTTTGAAACACACAGGTCCACTCTGACATTTATGCTTCTCGTCAGTATTCAACAAGCATGAACTAAGTGAAGTCATCCTAAGAAACCTCATGACATTCTTGACAATTACTGGTTGTATGGAGTCCATTATGTCTTTACGCATTTTGCTTATTAACAAAGAGACTTGTGCCTTAACCTTTATGAACAAAACAAAAATAAAAAACAAAAAGACACGTTAATAAAAAAGAACTATTGAACAACGAGACTTAGAAAAAGTGTATTTATCAACCCTTTGACCAGTTATGTATGAACCCATCGATCAGTTATTTATCAAATGTAGATAGGTGAATTTATCAACCCAGTAGCCTACCCTGGCAAAAAATAAAGTGTGTTTATCAACCACCTGAGCAGGTATGTATCAACCCCACGATCAGTTATTTATCAACTGTAAAAGGGTGGACTTATCAACCCAGTAGCCTGCCTGTGAAAAAGGTGTATTTAAGAACCACCTGCCCAGTTATGTATCAAACCAAACGCCATATAAGTTATTTATCAAGTGTAATAACGTCAATTTATCAACCACTGTCGCCTGCCTGTGAAAAAAGTGTATTTATCAACCCCACGACCGGTTATGTATCAAATCCCACGAAAAGTTATTTATCAAATGTAAAAACGTGAAATTATCAACCCGATCGCGTACCAAAGCTGTAAAAAAACGTGAACATGTCAACTCCCTCCCGAAAAAACAGCATCCACGACCGAGGGTAGAATTCTTCAAAAAGCGAGTTGGTGCTATCACGGAATTATAATTATCTTAGAAGCATACATACCTCTTCATGCGACTCCAAAGGTGTTGTTGACAAGACAAATTGTAGAAGGTCTTCATATGAATTACTCTCAATGGTTTGACCTTCATTAAGTGAATTTCCAAAAGGGGTCCTTGCAACATCTTTCGTCCGAATGAATAAGAGAAGAAAAACAACAATGTTTGAACGATAATTGTGTGAGAAAAATGAAATTTGTACGAAATAAACTAAGTCCGGAAAAAGGAAAACATACGGGCAAGCTACCGAATATTGCTTTGGCTTTGCAAACACAATCTAGCATCTCGATTTCCGAAACCAAAGAAGAAGACCATATTGATATTCGAGGAACATTGCACTTCAAGTGTGGCAGAATCACCTCAGTGTCAAGAAACTCAAAGTACACAACCTATGACAACACAAAAGCAGAAAAAGATGTTAAAATACAGACTTTTTCCCCCTTTTGGAGAATTCTACCATGGTATGAACATTACGTACCATTAAGCAAAACAGGTTCCCTCCTAAGACCGAAGTTGTACCTCCATTATAAGCTTCGATGGAAGAAACGAGCTTCTGGAGTACAGCACTTGAGAAGTCGAAAGAGGATATGACGAAGGATTCTCCACGATGTGTAAGTAGTCGGGACTCACGGCGTCATGGCTAGAAGGACGAGAGAAAAGCGGTCATGGCATACAAAGTGAAAACAATTTTGAAAGTGTCTCCATCCAATTCACTTGTCAACATTTTATCCAGCTCGGAAATGGTAGGATAATGTCCTTTGCAGTTGGTCAAATCACCAATAGCTGCCCTTAAATGAGGATCGACTTTCCTACCAATCAGCAAACCTCCGATGGGTGTGCCGAGAACTTTGTTGATACAATAGGCACTGAATTTGACAGGAGGACCATTAGGTAGAGAGAGCAACCTAGTCTTCGAATCGAAGTTAGCTACCGGAGTAGCGATGAGACTCCTAGGAAGGTAATCACAGGTCACATAGAGCGAGTTGCTCAAGACCAATATCGGCAACAAGCTTTTACGAGTAGGTGTCAAACGTCTAGTCACTCCCGAAACTTAGGAAGCGAGAGCTTGGTCCTAAAGCCACGATAATTGCAAATTACATGATTAAATAATATGTACGGCACAAAATTGCATGATGAAGAGAGTGAAGTGTTGATCTAAAGTGGAAACATAAAATGGCAGCAACACACCAGCCCAACTATAGGATCTGCCCCATGAATCATGCGCTCATGGCCACGAGATTGCTGATAGTCAGGGCTGATGGCAGGTATGGTCTCTGGCAAAAAATGGCTCATTGCTTACTGAGCTTTGTTCGAAAGTAATAACCAATTAACTACGGATTGTTCGTAGTTCAGAACCAAGTTCCAATCGAGCTAACAACATCGGTCGAGCATAATTGTGTTTTCTTAAAATCAACTCATTTTGAATTTGAGTATAATTCAAGGCTTTTAATCGATCCAACGAGTGTGTTAACAAACTCTCTTTGGCAGTCATTTGGCGATCCCAATACAAGTACGAGGTTTAAAAGAAAAAAAGAAAAGAAAAAAGTCCTTCGAGCAAGCACAAGCGACGGATAGTAAGTTGAACCATACACATATTAATTCGTAAGCGAGTGGTTCACTAAAAAACCACCAAATGAACCATAAGATCTGCTCCATGAATCAAGCGCCCATGGCCAAGAGAGTGGCGGCGATAGTCGAGGCTGATGCAACTATGGTCTACGAATAAAAATGGTGCATATCAAGTCCGGACTACTATTTCAAGCTTTGTTCGAAAGTAAGGCAAATTAACTTCGAATTGTCTTGTAATTCAGAAGCAAAATTCCAATCTAGCTAACCATCAGAGTGTAATCAAGTTTGCTTAAAATTCAGAACGAATTTCCAATCTAGAATTATATATGTAAAGGAAAAACGCCCATTAATGAACACAAACAAACCATCAAATGACAGCACCTTCACACTACCTTGTACACATGGCATTGAATAGACATTACAGGTTGATGAACATCAACTATGATCTAGGCACACAAAAATTTAATAAAATGATCAACCAGAAAAGCAAAAAACATATATAATTTGGGACATACACGAAACGAGATAAACACAAAAAAGAAAAAAGAGACAAACACAACAAAATCATGTTATACCGTTGCTTTGCATCATTCCCATCCATGGCTTGCGAGATGGAAGAAGGAAATATAAGAAGAAGGATTGCTAGTTTGAAAGATTAATCTCCATACCCCGCAAAAAACAAAGAAGTTGGTGTACCTTGATTAACACAATTGATATTTCAGTCATTCGAATAAAAGAAATGCTGAGAGAAAAAAAGCAATATGAAACGAGAAAAACCAAACAAAAATCCTGGAGGAAAACAAAAAATCATCCAGGAAAAAGGTACGAGGGAGTATAGACGAATCATCATAAGATAAGCGGAACAAAAAATCATTGGATCCGCAAAAAAGATGAAAAAGCCAAAGAAAAAGAGGTACGAAAACCAGCCATCCTACGAGCTGGAAGAAAGGTACAGGTATGAAGAAATTGAACAGGAAACAAAGGGCAAGACAAAAAAAACAGATCTGAAAACACGACCTAGATGGATCTGCCCATGATTTCTCCTCCGTACACGCCTAGCGCCTTCTTGGAGGAAAATATACGAGATTGACGGAGAATGGTCTGGAGAGGAAAGAGAATGAAAGAGGAAAGGGGACAGCTCGTCGGGTTAGGTAGGATCTACCTATTGACAAAAAACCCCCGAAAAAATAAAATATAAAAAATACCCACGGAACGAGTGGACATGTACACACACAAGGATAGAAATGAAAGATAGAGGAAGATAAGAAACAGGGTCACGTACAGAATAATCAAAACCTCATCAGTAAAAACCGAAAAAAGAAAGAAAGAGATAAACTCCTTCTTCCCCAGGATCTAATCGGGGACAGATCCATCTCCTCCGCCACCAACCATCGCCACCATCTCTCTCCTCAACCAAACAAAAAAAGCTTCCGCCTGGTGCACATCAAAAAGCAATGGAGCAAGTGCACCAGACGGACGAAATCCGACCATCATCCTTTTTCTTAAACCCGACCACGAAAAGAACTTCTACCCCCACGGTCGAAAAATACAAATTTCACGAAGAACTTCTAGAGAGAGAGATTTAGGGTGCTCGAGGTTATAGACAAAATCATCCAAAGTGGTTTACGGGATGAGTCCTTGATACGAGATAGGAGATTCACCCACCGACATTCGGTATAAAAAAGGAAAGGTTAGTACTTAATTCAACTTAGCACATGCATTTTTCATCTAGAAAACCTAGAAAATCATATGTACATTACCTTCATTTACCATAATAGAAAAAATATAGAAAAGGTTCAGCATAGTAGAATATTACATGGGGAAAAACGTACAATGTACATCACATAGAGAAACTTACAGAACATTGACCACTTTACACAGATCAAAAAGAGAAAAAAATAAAAAAAGAGACAGAATTAAGAAAAACTCTGTTAACATCCTCCTGTGTACTAAAAGTTACACAGCACACGTAGAACAAAAAAATGGTAACACTGTGTATCAATCTGTCCATAATTCTTTGTCCATAGCACCACGGACTCTTCTTGACTTGCACACAAAAAAGTTAAATCCTCCATTATACGAAAAAGGCAGATATGAAAAGAAAAAATTGATTTAAACTCATATACATAAACATGTGACTATGACTAACAAATGTAAAAACAGAAAGAGTAACTACGATACAACAATAATTTCTTTTGCGAGATGGATACAACAAATGCGAATGAGTCGGGAAAAACACAACGAGGATGATGAAATAAGCTGCTGCAGAAAGTATATTTGGTTCTATGACATGGAAGACACCGATACGATGCCGGAGCATGGTAGATAAATTTGCACGGGTAATGAACCTCTGCGGACTATAGAGATGGGATTTGTTCATATGCTCAAAAAAGAAAAACTAATAAAAGTATTTGTTACACATTACGGGCATTTCTTCGGAGAAGGAAAGAGAGAGCTGAGCTCGAAAGCTTAGCGAGCTACAAGCGGTTGAAGAAAGTTTTTACATGCACAAGCAAAACTCGGAAGCGGAAGGACATACGTCATCAAACATCACAAGGGCGAGCAAACAAAAATGCAAGGACTTCGATTTAAATGAGGTAACATGTCAAATTGCTTCACGTAACATAATTTACAAACAAAAAAATAAAGTAAAAACATTGAGTTTATTTGGGAGACAATATCAAAACACCATAGCTGATACCCCGAAAACCATGATGCATCTATGTGAAAACCAGGAGCTCAAATTCGAGAACGAAGACAACGAAGGATATGCTGATAGCAACATCCAGAATTGCATGCGAGATGGTGCATCATTCTGTCGGTGAGAATGCATGCCCAGTGACAATGCTGATTATTCAAATGGTGATGAGCATGGGAACAAAGAAGATGAAAAATATGAAGAAACTCTTGAGTCGATGCTGAATCCGGAGAGTGCCGAGCTGTCGAAGAGCTTGAAATGGACAGAATGTTTGCAAACAAGAAGTATCCAACAATGCAAGAGATATCGGAGGCATCTACTCCCACGGTTGGGATGGAATTCGATTCAAAAGATGATGCATTCTTCTTCTTTGCGGTGTACGCAAGAAGGGTTGGATTTGCAATAAAAAGGGACACCTCCTACGAGTCTAGAAAAACCAATGAAATAACAAGACGAGACATTCTCATGCAACGAGTGCCGTGACGATACATACGTTGACGGTGCACTCGGACGAGAGACGGACTTCCGAGGATTGTGCGGACAAAATGCAAAGTCGGAATGTTTGTGAAGGAATACGAGAGGAAAGTGGTCAATAACTAACGTGAGACTAGAACACAACCACAGCCTAGCTCCGTCGGAGTGGATAGTAAGGTTCATGAAGTGTCACGGGTCAATGTACGCATCGGACAAGACTCGATCCACATCCTACAAGAAACAAGAGTTCCACCCGAGGAACATAATGAAAATATTCAGGAAAACAAGGGGAAGCTTCGGGGCAGTTCCATTTGATACAAAAAACCTAGAGAACGAGCTAGCAAAAGAAAGAAAGAAAATTAAGAACAGGGGACATTGAAGAGTTGTTGCTACTATTCAAGGAAGCACGTGAAAAGATGCCTGGATTCGGACATTCACTTGATGTTGACAGCGATAATAGAGTGAAAAGTATATTTTGGACAGACCGGATAGGGAGGGCAAACTACTCAAAGTTTGGGCAATTTGTATCATTTGATACAACATTTTCAACCAACCGGTATGGGATGCCATTTGCTCCAATATTAGGGGTTGATAACTATGGCAAAACGATCGTGTTCGGAGTAGGACTTGCTCGAGGATGAGAGAAGCGAGACACTTTCAAGTGGTTGTTTGAGGAATTCTGTCTGCTATGGACAACAAGCACCCGAAACTATAATAACAGACCAAGACGTTGCAATGAGGATTGCAATATCTGAAGCATTACCTTACACGGTGCACCGTTTACGCAACTTTCACATCGGCAAGAACCTGGATGACAAGTTGTCCCTATTCTTCGCGATGAGAGGGACTGCGAAGGAAGAACTAAGAGCGGTTATAAGGAACTCATTTACTCCGAGAGGAATTCGAAAATAGCTGGCATGATCTCTCGGAGCGCTACAATGCTTTGGGAGAGCCACACTGGACGAGGATATATGACATCGAGCTCGGTGGGTCCCGGCATATTTCAAAGAGAGATTCTTCCCATTCACTTCATCGACGGGGAGAAGTGAGAGCACAAACTCCTTATTCAAACACTATGTAAAAAGGAAGGACTCGATTGCCACATTCTTCAAGGAGTATATCATAATACAAGAAAAAAAACGGTCAGAGCCTAGATCGCCTAAGAGAGAAAAGTGAGTTCAAGGAGTACGTGAATTGGGGATTCAATCCTCTTGAAAGGGAAGCAATGAAAATTTACACGAGACCCGATATACGGCAAGTTTGCTTTGAAGAGCTAAGGAAGTGTACTGCTTACAACGTTGAAGTTGTGGAAGAGAAAAGATTATACTGAGTGATTAGGGTGGCTAACTATAGGAATGCGAGTTCCCAGATTAACATATGTGGTTAGTGTTTCCTACGATGACGATGTGTACAAGTGCTCGTGCTCTAAGATGGCTCGCGATGGAATACGGTGCTGCCATGTCTCGAGGGTGGCTAGTCATATTGGTTTGAGCGAGCTTCCGGTCGGTTTCATCAACCCTAGATGGACTACTGCAGCTGGAATAGAGGTAGCGCGATTGACGGAGAGAAGAAGCAACACGGCATCACGAGAACACACACTTGGCCGTCGGACACGCAATTGAAATGAGCAAAATATCACACATACTATCTACGTACGCACGGATGATAGGTCATACGACTTGTTTGTTGAAGGAGTTGCTTGAAGCTGAAGAAAGCTATATGCAAAGATGCAATTGAACGCCTCCGGACGAAAGAAAAAGTCACACGTAAGAGAAAAAAGGTTGATGACCCCAGTTCAACAAGATACTGACAATATGCGTCATGAAGATAGAGAAGACAACAATCATGGACAGAACAATGAACAGATACACCCTGAGGAGAAAAATTCAAGTGACCAAGAAAAAAATGAAGATGAGCATCGCCCTTATAAGGATCCACCACAATCAGGAAATCCAGGGGTTCAACCTAGGTGAAAGACCTATGAATTTCCATGAGAAATCTGCTGCAAAACTAAAGAAAAAGGTTGCACCAAGATTGTGTGGACTTTGCAGGTTGGCTGGACACAAAAGACCAATGTGCCCGGACGAGAGACAAGGTACTGTATCGACTTACGGAAAATATACACGAAGTACAAAAAGAAACTATTAAAAAAGTTATTACCATTTACTAAATTTATCCCATGTAAAAAAAATACACGAGGTTGGCAAGAGCATACCGGGGATGGATTCCCAAAAAGAAGAAGGGAACCCATAACAAAGCAAGAAGGATGAGCGAAAAGAATGATGGAAGTATGCAATGAAAGAAGGAGTACAATCATTTGTGTAATGGTCATGCTTGTGTTTGTCGTTCGAACTTGTAATACTACAATTTGGATAATTATTTTTCCGTTCCATAAATTATGAAAACTATCCTTGATGATTATCAACCCGGTCGTCTATCAAAAAAGAAAAATGAACTTATCAACGCCACGACCGGTTATGTATCAACCCTCGAAGCGATTGTTTATCAAATGTAAAAACATGAAAAAATATCAACCCGGTCGCCCATCAAAACAGTTGCGAAAAAAAGAACATGAACTTATCAACACCATCCCCCAAAAACACCCATGACGAGGTCGAATTATAGAAAGTTATCAACCGCTCTTCCCTGTGTTTATCAACTTCTTAGCATATTGTTTACCAGCCCTTTTGATAATTCCACGAACAGCAAAATAAACTAAGTTACAAACAAAACAAAAAAAGACAAAATGACATTTTAGCTCGTAACAAACTACCAACCTGCCCCCACCCCCCCACCCCCCTTTACCAACCGCTAAAACATATATTTACCAACGGTTAGTGTTACAAATTACCAAGCCAAAAAAGAATAAGAAAAAATGCTAATTAAATCGGTACTGCAAGTAAAAAAGAGAAAGTAGATTATTTATCTTTGTAAGTGGTAGTTTATTTGAGTTGCATCCGGTAGTTCATACCTCACGGAGCGTTGCTTTCCAACAGGTACCTCCAATTCGCAACTTGTTCGGAGGGTGGTTTAACCAATTCCATGTTAGGACCTTCCTAAGTGTCGGTATACGATCATAAGTGATAGCGGGTACAACACGGCCATTCCAAAGTTCAAGGAACTTGAGCATAAAATAACCACAATCAACGCTTCAAAAAAAAGAAAGATACGAGAAAAAAGATATGTGAGCTATCAAATACAAAGAAATGTCCAACGATGAACAAAGCATAAGTTAGATAGAAAAGAAGAGAACATACTTGTTATTTTGCTTAGGAGCTTCAATGAAAACCAACTCATAGTCATCAATCTGTTTTGATGAACTAGAGTAATTTATACGATACATGCACTTGATAGCATCGACTAGATCACTAGAATGATTAATGAGCGATTCATCATCAGGACCACGCGCGAGAATCAAGAACTTCAAACCTTTTTTTCTCAAAATTCAAGAACGAGTGAATACCAATGACCACATGGCTTCTTTTCTGTTCCAAGATTCTGAAGGACACCAAAACACAAGCTGAAACAAAACAAAAAAAAGAAAAGATAAAAACAAAGGGTCGGAGAAACATTAAAAAATAAAATGTTCACAAGTAACACAAATCGAAAAAACATAAAAACACGAGAAAAAAGTTTACCAGATTTTGGTGACTAAGTTTATACTTATCATCCATCCTGAAATGTTTCTACGGTATTCTTGAATTAAATCTTCTTTCAAGCAAATAAACGAGTTACTATCCATGGGAAAATTATCTTCTTCTTCGGACGAGTCAACTCTGAAGAACAGCAATTCCAATTTCGGCAACCGTTGTTGACGAGTTCTCCGAAGGCATAACGCTACTAGCTAAGTCACCGATGGAAACCCACATAGGGTCAATCATCAAAAACCTTGATGCTGCAGGAAAAAGGAATACATGATCAAACTAAGTTGCTAAAAAGTAATGAATTATCTAAAAAGAACACCATTGCGTATACATGAGAAACCGACATACTTGTTTTATTTTAGAGTGTTGAGAGTCGTTGTTGTGCTTTATAACTTGTCTGGTACAATAATTCTTGCTCATCGGTGCAAGTTACTCGATTGTATGGAGGTAGCATGAACTTCGAAGGAAGAACGACCCTTTCCATGCGTAGCCTGGTCCTTGGAGTTCTACGGCAACGGAGTAAATTATGAACGAGCATCGGCAAAGCTGGAGTAATATAAAGGACCTCCAAATCATCTGAGAAAATCAAAAAAAGGATAATTAGAAAGTTAACAAAATGTAAAAAAACAAGGACATGATATTCTATATGAAAAACTTAACTACTAAGATAGAGTAGGACATACCGGCTTCATTGTTACTGATTTCGGTGGCAATTACGGGATGCAATCCGTCTACGGAGTCATCAAAACAATGTTCTTGAAAGTCGGTTGCACCTCCGTCTTCATTGACAAAAATAAACATCACCGCACATGTAGCCACAAATAAAAACACAAAAATGAAGGTATAAAAAGAAAAAAGAAAAAGGTCCAAAAAAAATAAAAGAGATAGGGAAGAAAAAACAAACGAGTACTCACTCACACGGATCGATATTATTCATAACAAAAAAGGTAAAATCATCCATTACATATAAACGGGGATAAAATTACATAGCGTTCATACGGGATATTGTTCACCCATATAAAATAAAATAAAAAGTTAATACATCGACCAACTCAACGAGCACCATCACTTCGCCACACCCCAATGATACATAAAAAAGGCAGGTTTTGTAAAAATAGCAATTAATTCTTCTTCTTCCTCCCTCTCTTGTTCCTTGAAAACGTATTACGGATACTTGCATTTACTTGCCACGATGGTACGCATTACGCATATATAGATTACAAGTGGGAGATAATACGCGGAACGGGCGTAGATGAATTGATGGAACAAGACATGCACAGAAAACATGTAATAAGTAAAAAAAGGTTGAGTGAAAAACAGAAAGAACATGAAAAATAAAAAGAAAGTAAAAGCTGTAAAAATAAAACACAAAAAGATAGAAAAAGTGATCTAACCGAGTAGGAGGGATAGATGACACATTTGCGGTTTCGATTCTTTAACAACATCCGCGAAATGGTAGAATCATGACCATCAGCATTTCCTAATGCCTCTGCGCAAAAACAATGATATTGTGAGCAGCAGCGTGACAAAAAAAAAACAATCAAAAAAAAGCACAAAACAAAAAATCATATTACCAGATGGAGAAGCGCTTTTATCAGACGCAGATGTATTTACAACAGACACATGATAAGCAGACAGATCTATAGGGATGCCAGGAGTGAGACTCAGCTTGCCATCGGCGACAACAAATTTAGCTCTCTTAACAACAGTAACAGTTTGATCTGATTAAAAAAATGTTTCATACTAAGTCAAACAAACAATGAAAGAATGAAAAAACAATGAATACAAAAAACATAAACCGATACAACGAAAAAAACAAGAGAGAGCAAATACCTTGTGGAGAAGCTGTTGCATTTTGTTCAGCATCACGAGCAACAACAACAGTTGTTCCGGTAGAAGCGGATGCATGATGGTCAACATCGCCAACGAGGATCAGCCATTCGATTTGTAACACCGGTACCGAGAATCTTGAGGTGCAAAGCTAACTTCAACTGGTTCCTCATGTGCAGATTCTTGTCCTGTTGGGACGATTTCAATTGAAGACTTAAAAGGAACAACCACATCGGAACCAACCTCTGCTGAAACACGGGTACCGGTTGCAAAGCTAACTTCAAGTGGTTCCTCGTGTGGAGATTCTTTTACTGTTTGAACAATTTCACTTGTAGACTTAGAAGGGACAACCACATCGGAACCACCAACTCACTGAAATCGGCTACCGGTTGCAAAGCTAACTTGAAGCTGGATCCTCATGTGCATATTCTTTTCTGTTGGAACAGTTTCACTTGTAGACTTGGAAGAGAAAACAGCATCCTTGAAAACAACCCCATCGAAACAACCTCGATAAAATCGACTACCGGTTTCAACTACGGTAGATGTTCCGGCAGCTTGAATTTTTGTTGAGCCTTCAAGACGGTCTTTCAAAGTATACACTTTTGATTTAACTGCAACGTTATCAGCAACACCTGAAGAAGTACCTCTAGGAGCTCGTCGTGGTGAAGATCTTGTAGCAACCTGACTTTTATAAACAGCTTGCCTGTGAAAAAGCAAAAAAACTTAAAATTATTAGAAAAAACTACAAAAACAGTGAAGTATAAAAACATACTATGTCATGAAAATACAACCAGCATTTTGATAACTACCAGAAAAAGGCATTGGTAAGTTCATGAGATGGTATTTGGTAAAATTACACGAAATACAAAAAAAGAGCAAAAAAGAAAAAGACATGAATACATTTACAGCGAAAAAATGTAAGAAAATGCAACGACGGAAATGTTGATAGCTACACATGAAATACATTGGTAAGTAACTTCAAACGGGGTCGATCAAAAATACCTTCTGCCTCTCACATTGGGCTTCTTCTTAGGAGCGAGATGACGGTTCATTACGTACGGGATTAACGGAACTATCCTCGCGTACAACACAAGTACGTTTCGCTTCGGAGGCATCGAGAGCACACCTACTCCTTTTCAAATCATTCACGACTTCGTTGATTGTCTCACCGACAACATCATAACCATCGGATAATCCTTTCACATTGCCTTCATTCATTACGGCAACCTCAAGGCTAGAACTCAGAACTTCGCCGACTTCGTACCGACGAAATGACAGCACCATCGGCACCGGCATCTTTGGCACGAAGAAGATCGGCTTCATTTGTTTCGAGATAAAACTTGCTTCCCAATATCTAAATCTCGCTCATCAACAACACCATCAATATGCATAGCAGCGAGTGTACGCAAGATTTTCAAGACCACGAAACACAATCCTATTATCTAGCGATGCAACGGTGATATCGGTTTCCATAAAACGTACTAGAGCATCGGCATCGGATGGTTCCGCAACGAGCACAATCAATATCCATGGGTACACCTGGTGGAAACCAGTTCGGGAGAAACACCGGGAACAAGCTGTCGCAACACCGGAAAGAGTTGTCCGGCTTGGCACTCCTGCACATTCCGACAACACGGTATCACCATGCTCACCTACATCCACATGACGTCCGCTTTGAATAACAAAGCGATCAGCAACGGCTTCATCAACATAATCATTGTCATTGTCGGAATGATAACTCTGCCGTCGGACATATTGTCACCGAAGTTGACAACAGGTACCTTATCAGTTTGACATGGCGCTTTGGCACCACAAGCGGCTTTTGCAGCAGACCTGGTAACACGAGTTTGCTCAACAACACGGGCCTCGGCCAGAACATTAGTTTGCTCAGAGACAGGTGATGAAACGGAATCAACAACATTCAATGGATCGGCGATAATAGCACCTCCGACATCCGTAGCATCAGCACTCTGGTTGCAAAGGACATCCCCTCCGACATCCGTAACATCAGCAATGCGCTTGCAAGGCACATCCCCCCAACATCCGTAGCATCAGCACTTTGGTTGCAAGGCACATTCTTGAGACGGCGTATTGGTGATTTCCCTACAATCTTATCGGGACGATCATAAGTTGATTGCGCAATAGGAGAGGTTGTGTTTGCAGCACCTCCATCATGCGATGAACGAGAGGCAACGATTTGAGAGCGTAATGTCTTATCAGATTTTGCAGTATACACAACTTCGTCATCATCAACCTCAGTCAAACCTTGCACAAGCTTACTCATTAGACCAGTGAGACCAGACGCAAACTCACCCATTAATCTAGAAACCTTGTCTTTACGCTACATCAAAAAACAACACACAAAAAATGAAAAAGGTTAAAATTCATTTAAAAAAAAGAGATATACTAAAAAAATGTAATGGTACCATACAAAATTGAAAAACAAAAAACTAAAAATTAAAAACTTATCACTCTGTATCATACATTTTTCGGGCAGTTAGGTGCGAGTATTGGTTTCAACCCATCTTTCAAAGCTAGTCTGCACCTCCAAACAAGTTGAAATTTATAGCAAGGTGTGGCTTCAACTGATATTAGTGACAAGACAAAAACAAAAAATGCATCAGCTTGCACAAAATCGACCACAAAAGTTCATGTCATAACATGAGAAACACAAAAAAGATTAACTAACCTCGAGATTCCCATAACCAGATCCATCCCTTTTCAAGTCAGCATCAAGCACAGTATCAACATCTTTCTTTGACCATATATTAGCAACAAATCTACCATCTGGAAGGTCAAGGTTAAGAGAGCTAATATCCAAAGAGTCAACATACGATGAATCGAATATGGAACAGGCAGCCTCCAGAAGGCTTCCCAGTACAAAGCTCATCATGCAATCTGTCGCACACAAACTGACAAAGGTTCATGTTCCTGACATTGCTAATGTTGTCCTACAAAAAAATAATGTAAACACCGCGTAAAAAATGATTGTTCACATATATTGATAAAAAAATTGAATGATTTTTTAAAAAACTAGAGGATAACACATATACCAGTATAGGATAACATCCGTTGTCGACTTTGTTAGACGTTGTTGGTGCAAGCAAAGTACAAACAAGATACATCATCCAAACTTGCTTGAAAATGTCATCATGCGAGTCATCTCTGACAGCATTGTGAACACACCGGTAATCTTCGGCGTGCTGCTATGGCCAGGAAATAACAAAGGACCTAGACGAGCCTCTATGACAGAATCCATTGCATACACAACAGGAATATCCCCCGCGGAAGACCGAGTGTACGGTAAATGGAATCAGCATTGAGAGGGATTCTACCACGCCCTTGAATGACAAACTCTCGGGAATGACTATCATACAAAGGAGCGAGCCAGCTTATCAATGGATTGTGAAGAACATGGCACTTGATGTCAAGCATTGAACCAAGATCCATATCCCCAATCGAGTTCTTCGATCGGAACTTAGATGTTCATATAACTCGACAACGGGAAGAGGAGACGCCCGATTCCTAGCGCGCTCACTAGCATTGGGCATTTTGCGAACACCTAGATGATCACCACCTTGTTTCTTGCTGCCCGCCATTGAAACAACAACGCTGCAATACAAAAACAGATGCCATGATAATGAGAAACTCTTAGTAAAATCAATTACCATAACGGGGAAAAAAAGAGGTTGGTAACTTCAGAATGTATATATTGGTTAAACGTTGAGATACTAGTTGATGAAGAGTGAGTAAGTGGGTTGGTAAAACAAACCCCATAACGAGGGATTTGTGAACACCTAGAAAAACAAGTCGCATGATCTCTGCTTTCTCCTGCTACAATTACCATAGAAATTGTGGACAAAAAGCGATGCAACGAGGCCAAAAAATCGGACTACAATGAACATTGAAATAAGTGAAAACGCAATTTACAGCCGATCCCATAACAGAGATTTGAGAAAAACGAGGTACGAAGCGGGAACCTAGGCGAAGAACAAAACACACCCAAAAAAAACCCTCGCCGGAACAATCCCTCGCCGGACAAAACCAAAAATCCCATCGAGAAAAAATAATCCAAGGTGGAACAATCCCTCGCCGCACAAAACAATACCGGCCGACGAGACCCGGATAACGGAGGTTTGTGAACCGAGGAACGAATCAGGAACCTAGGCGGAGAACAAAATCCACCCAAAAAGACAAACCCTCGCCGGAACAATCCATCGCCGGAACTCCACGGTGGAAAACAATCCCTCGCCGGACAAACAAACCGGCCGGCGAGACCTAGATCTCCCCACTAGATCCAGTTGGAATACTAACCTTACGGCGCCGAACTCGGCCGGAGCTTGCTAGTGAAGCGACGGCAGGAGAAATCTAGGTCGCGCACTAGCCACGAGGAACCGGAGCGTCGACTCCGCCGTCGCCGTCGCCCTCTCCGTCAGGGCTGAATGAGACGAGAACAGGGGAGAGAGGATAACGGGCGGAAGGAGGCGAACCCCAAATCGATTCGAAATAATTCGAAAACGACGGGCCGAAAAGGGAAAGTCGATCGGTTACCAAAAATAGAAACGAGCGTGACACGCGTGACGCGGCGAAAAGGGAATTGCCTTCGCGCGTCCGCGCGAGCGCTCCGCGCCGACAAGATTCGCTCGCTCGAGCGATCGGTTGCCAAGAAGGGGATTCGTGCGATATCCATCATATGATAGAGACAACGTTTTGTCGAACACTAACACGGTACATGACCAATTAATTCATTGAGACAATTGAGGTTACATGGCTCTTGCGACATAACAGTGGAAGATGGACTTTCGTAGCAGTTAAAATGCGTAAAATATTATACAATATTGTTTGTGGGTGAACAGAACTTTTTCGTGAATAAAAACTATGTTGATATGTGTCTGGAAACAACGGAGATGAGAAAAAAAGTCAGTTGATGACTCACTTCATACTAAAAATCTATTGTATTGTACACACTGTAAGAATAAGGTTTTTTCGGAGGTAAAGATTTGCAAGCTAATACAATATATTAAGAAGCCCAACCAGAGAACTGTAATTTTGCTGTAGCTGGATATAATCAAAGGAGAGCTTTGCAATCAACAGAGCTACCATACAACTAAGTTCTTGTGAAGAAACAAATTTCAGCAATTTATGCAGGACAAACCGGCACTATTTAATTAAACACTTCTGCTCTTTCAAACTACAAAATGTAGCTCATGCAAAATTGAAACAATGCGTTAATTATCGTTTACTCACACAGAAGAATTTCCAAATAAGACCTAATTTACACAAACATGCTCATGTCAGGGTACAACTTCGTAACTTCAGACCAAAGTTCAACCTGGTGCAATGCATGCAAGAACTGAATAAATGCCATGAAATTATATATGCTGGAATACTGCCAATCCCAGGTTGAAAGCATTTCCTATTATATATAAGAAATAAGTTAGAGCATTTGAAGTCTTAACAATGTACTCTGATCTTAATTAGTGGAGAAGGCACTGCAGTCTTGTTTCCAACTTCCAACTACCAGAAAAGCACCTATGAAAACAAAAGCATTAGCTTTGATAGCCTTCAAGTGGACATATAGCTGATTACTTTAGATTATATTGTGACCTTATTAACAAAGATTCAGACGTTATGATACTGAAGGGGAGACAACAAGGGAGCTCGTACAGGGCAGAGGTAGCGATGTTGCCGGTGTTATCCGACGACTTTCCAGCCACTATTTGTACGATCTGCTGCGGGCCAAGGTTGTCCGGTCTCCACCAGTTGGGCTTATTCATCGACGATGTAGCGTACATGAAAGAATGTTAAGTGTATGCCCCTTCTAAATTTCTATATGAGGAGCCAACATAAATCTGCAATTGTGTGATTGCTAAAATTGGACTATGCTACTCTAGGAGCACAACACAAGTTCAACAAGTGTGTATCTCCCATGGATAGTTACTACCAATACTGCAAAAGCACAGGATAATCCATTGCAAAATAGGGTAGCGACTAAGATTCTCCGAGCACATGCTGCAGTGAACAGCTCGTGAATGTCTGAATATAAACTGTATGAGCAATATACCAGTAAAAAACCACATATGATGCTCTGGACGATGGATCACATGATCCCAATTCAAAGTATTAATTTCCGCACTATCCAGAAAATTCAAAAATCTCACATGTAATTGCTCACCATTGTTTTGGATTTTAATTTTCGTGAAAAAAATATGTAAGCAATGGACAAAATTCCAAGCCTTTTTCCACAACCTGAATATGCTACTCTAGCACCTCAATTTTGCTTTTGTTTTTCACCCATATTAGAAAGCAGCAAAAAATCATGAAACCTTGTCAGTACATTCGTACATTTACATCTGCGAGATTAGAGAGACCAGTTCAGTATTGCTGAAAAGTTGTATAATTTTTTCCCCAAAAACCAAAGAGCGTAGATATCTTAACACTCATACGCATACGCATCCACACTTCAGTAATGTAAATTAAGCTCATGAGATAGTCTAGTTCCATGTTTGAAAATATCCAAAACCTATACATAAAACTAATTATCACAAAATCAACGTATTTCCTAACTATGTATAGCTGCACCTAATCCTTGCAAAGGACAAAGAATCTGAAACAAAAAAAAAAACTGACAAGATTTCCGTTGTACCATTGGTCTAGTGGCAGGTAATTTTCTAAATCAACTTATCAATGACATGGTCTCCTCTTCCTATGAGTTCTCCTATACTATCCAGATCAAGGGTACAATGTAGTGTAAGTCTTTCCCAACTCTTCTGAGATCACTCGAGCATGTAAAAAAATTCTAAGGGCACATATTTGTATAACTATAGCATGTAAAATGGACCGGGCACAAACTTTACCTAGATTAAAAATTCTTGAAACTTTCCTGTTACATATTCCATGTCAGATAGACGCATGGCCTCATTTGTTATAGACATCCAATGAAGTATTACCTAATTATCAAAATACCTATGGTATAGAAGGTTAAATCACTAACATCAATGGGAAGCATTCAAACAAATATTCAGTGTCAAAAAAAAAATTCAATATCAAGTATACACAAGTCTCATTTGTGTGGAGCATTTTAGCTAACACATGGTGTACGGGTCAAATATATCAGTTAGGGAGAGCACATATACGGGAAGCATTCAAACAAATGTTCAGTTTCAAAAAAGAAATAAATATCAAATAAATGCATGATCTCATTTGTCTGGGGCATTTAAACAAACACATAGTGTACATGTCAAATAGATCAGTTTGGGAGAGAGAGAAACAAGCAAACCTGTGAGTAGAGGAAGATCCTGTGAGGACTGAGTTCAACTAGCAGGGCCGGCCCTGGGGAGGGTCTGGCGGGGCGGCCGCCCCGGGCCCAGAAAAATTAGGGGCCCAAATTTTTTACATAGGCTTACTATATATTGCAGAAAAATAATTAATATTTTTAGAAGCGCTTGGATCTACACTTTGGGCCTTTCCTTTTCCTGTTAGTTTCCGATCCGGCGGGCCGGCCAAGAATCCCACTCAGCGCATGTACGAGTCGAGTCATACGATGATACCGAAGGTCGCCTCGATACCATACGGAATAGAAACGTCGCTCCATAGCCTCGCCCAGGAGGTTTCCTGCTCTCCCAATCGTGGCTGCTGATCGCCGACCACACATGACGATCGATCTGCTTCCCTGCCTGTTGGTCCGCCGGCTGCCGCAGTCCCAATCCGGCAGTCCCCTGTACCCAATCAGGCAATCACCGAATATGCATAGAAGATTAAGATAGAAGGTAAGAACGCCCGGCGTTCTCTTGGATTTCTACTATCTGCTCTAATTCGCGTTCTAAATTTTAATTAGTTGTTGTTGTTCGTATTTGTAGGAGCGAGGTTAACTGATTATGGCGGCTGAATCCGGTGCTAAGAAAAGAAGAAGGAAACAGCAAAAACTTTGAAGAAGGATTTGATGTTGTCTACCAATGATATTGCATCTGGGCTGGGTGTAGAGCAATCCTTTCATGTAAAGCATCATGCTTCGAGGAAAAAGCAATTTGATGAAACTGAATGCGAGGAAGCAATCTTTCAAGCTGAGGAGGATTTTGGTTATGATCGATATGACGACCACATCTTTGAAGCGTAGATTTGAAAAACTCCAGTCATTCAAAAGTATGTTTAGATTTTTAATGAGTTCCAAATCCTTGAAATCGTAAAAAACTTATAGTAGGGGCCCAAAATTTTAGTTCCGCCTCGGGCCTTCGAAATCTCAGGACCGGCCCTGAGTTCAAGCACAACCGTGGTTTCATCAGATGGGGCTTCCGGCTTCTCCCAATGTGGACAGTCAGTGCCTCTAGGGCCATGACGGGTCGCCAATTAGAGGCAGCGTCTTCCAGGGAGAGAGAGAGAGAGAGGATCAGGCTCGAGTAGAAGGAAGGGCCATGGAGTAGGCAACAGAGAAATAGACAGGAAAGATGGTACCAGATTGGAGCCCCGCCAGAGACCAGGTCGACGCGGGGAGAAGATCTGAGATCGCATCCTTGCAATCTTCCGTCAGCTACGCCAACACCGGGATGGCCCCCTCGCCACCACGGCGATCACGGCAAGGAAGAGGATCGAGGAGATCTTAGAGCGGAGGTAATGAAGAGGACGAGGCGTGTTTTCCTTCTAGCATACCACAGAGACGGCGATTCCACCGACAACCGAAAGGTAACGCGAACCAGCGCGGCGCCGACAGGTGGGACCAAGTAGGGTGAGACTCGCTGGAGCAACCACAGACGCCCGCGGCCCTGGGAGCTTAGTGCTCTTTAGAGATGGTAAGGCTCGCCAGCCGCTAGGTGGATTAAAAATAACAAAACAAACTGATTTATTCTTGTATTGGCAAGAGTACCTTCCCATGTACACTAGTATACAGAGCTCTTACACTTACAGCATACAGACATACTCTTGAGAGTTCCAACACTGACGCTTATATAACTTTACTTTCTGAACATTTTCGAGGTGCCTAGGCTGAACCCGAGCTCAGGCCGATTCGGCACAGTAGTAACTTCACTTACAAAACTTTTTCTGCCGAAACTCACTTTCAGAACTGACGGCCATGGAAATTGTTACGATATCTCTTCAAGAAGTGGATTGCCAATTTCCAGATTCACATCTGACGAAACTGCTCGTTAATCATAGGTGGACAGAGGCGTCGCACATCTTTCAGAGTTCTGAACAATAGCACGACACAGTAGTCTGTTTGCACAGCGATCTTGAACCACACATAGACACGCCAACACACCACTAACCAGGTATGATAAGATGCACAGGGTGAAGTAAAATGACCAAACAAACTGATTTATTATAGCATTGCCTAGAGTACATTCCAAATGTACACGAGTATACAGAGATCGTACACTACAGCATACACACATACTCTTCAGAGTTCCAACACTGACGCTTATATAACTTACACTACAACTCTTCAGAGTTCCAACACTCTGACGCTTATAACTTACAGTAATAATACATACACATAAGCAAAACATCGTGTGTCCTCTTCAATCGCAGCATTGAAGAATGACCATATACTTATATAACTTACTCTACTAACACAACCTCTGATGACTACATATATCACTAACTAAAGTTTCTGTTCGACGTGACTGACTACAAGGGGAAAATCGTTTTGCCGTGGTATTTACATCTCCACATCCGGGTCAGAGAGCAAGCTGCTGAAGGATTCAGACAGATTGACGGTGACGCTCGCCAAGTTCTTGCCCCCGTAGCGCGACCGTGCAACCCTGCGTTGCTTGGGCGCCCCGGGGCCTTCGTCATCGTCCTCATCGTCTCCAGCAGCGGCGGCCTTCGACGGCGTCGCGAAGGCGAAATGCAGCTCTTTCGCAACTACAGTCTGCAGAGATCAAATTGTGCAACGCAATGTCAGTCTAACTGGGTTACGAATTTGGCTGCACGATTTGGGTTTTAGGGGTCAGGAAGAAAAGCGTACCGCTTCGCTGACTGGTTTGGACACTAGCAGGAGCTGCCTCAGGTCGCTGTGGTTCACCTTGCACAGGACTTTAATCTGAAAGATTTTGATCAAATTGTGATGAGCAACAAACACATTTTGAAACAAGAACTAGTTCGAAAGGGAGTAAGGAGTAGCACTTACCAAGACATCTTGAGGCAGCGACTCGAGAAGGCAGACGGCGTCGTCCATGTGGAACCTGATGCTGCGCTGCTTGCGCAGAGCCCGCACGGGCGAGTGCGGACCCGAGGGGCTCGGCGCCGGCGAAACGGCGACCCTCTTCCTCCCCAGAATCCTCGTGCTGCCGCTGCTCGGGAAGCTCAGGCTGGTGGCGAGAGTCCCCTTCGGCATGCTCTGTCCAACTGCCATTTTCCCCTTCCGCTTACTGAACCCTACTGCTCGCAAGTCTTGTGAAGAAATCGGCCTGCATAGAATTGAAGAAATGGTTATTCAAAACTTTTAGAGTTCAAATTGAAGGAAATCCCCATCAGAATGGGCAGTTCGCCGCAGTAATTCAAACTACTAATCGCATTTTGCTGGAGATCGAGATTGGAAAATGCTCAGACCTAGCAGCTATTCCACTAGAAAGGTTCGAAAAAAAGTTCAACGGATTTTCAAAACAAAATCCCCTTTGAACAACTTTCAACGGAACAGAGGCCTGATTTCACGGAAGTTCAAATCGCAACCTCCAGCCCAAGCAGTCTCAAGCAAATCGAACAAAACAACATAAGAAAAAAGTTCAGAGGTACTGGCCCGGAGCAGAGCATAGCAGAGACCCAAATTCGAAACAGAATAGAAGGAAACCAGATCCCACGACTGGACCGCAAAGGATAAAATGAACAGAGGAATGCGAGTGGATAACATACCTTTCTCTCTTCGCTCTCGGCTGAATGAAACCTCCTGCTATCCCTCACTCCGGATACACTTCCCTAATCCGAATCGACTTGGCTGATGAAGAAACCTTGGTGGTGAAATGAAACTAGTGCGTAGACGGCGCTAAGCAAATCCTATCTGCTAAGTAATGGTGGCGGCGAGGTAACTATGGAAACAGCTTGACCACCCCTGTTTCTGAATTTATACCAGCTCGGCTGCAGGGCAGGGAACCTACCTGGAACAGGAACACTCTTCTCTGGGGGCGTTTCTAGAAATGTGGCGGAACCGCCGGAATCCTATGCTGGGTGGTCGTGCTCGCATGCGTCATCTGCGCGCCACGGCCGCTGCGACGTAGGACGGCTCACTGACAGGTGGGACAGGCATGGGATATGGTCCACCTGTCGGCGTGCGTGGGTGTCAGACGAGTGGGTGAGGATAGTAGGAATGCGCGGAGATATTGTTTTCGAAATCGAGGTGGGTTGGCGCCCAACCCGCGTGGCGCATTGAACGCGTGGATCGGACGGTGGTTACGCGGCCTTACGCGTGGCGGATCGGGGTACGTGGCGAGATCGTGTGGAACTGAAAACTAGCCGTTGGAGGCGGCTGGGGTTGGTGATGTGGCGGCTGCGGCTGGGATCGGTACTTGGCCGCTGGAAAGTCGGTGGAAGTCGGTCGGGGAACAGGCTATTCTATTTTATTGGGGTTTGTTTTTTCTTGTGGTTTTCGTTGCTTCTACCCAAAAAAAAACTGTGGGGAAGAAGGATTGGTACTACGAACCTTCGTGGACAAGGAAACTGTAAACATGAGTTGCACGCTCTGCCGACATTCGGTCCACTTGTTCTCTCGTGATTTGAAATCTTTGTATTTCGTCACGACCCAAGTAGGAATATCAAGGTTGAAACACTGTGTAATACTACTTCGTTTGTTCTGATTTACTTCCTCCACCTTTAAAATGTGTACGTTTTCTTTTAAAAAAATGCCAACTTTTTAAATTTTGACTAAAGTTTTACACAAAAAAAAATTTACTACATTATTGAACAAATGTCATGATGAATTTAGCAATATTAATTTAGTGTCATAAATGCAACTACTTTTTTGAAAGAGTTGGTCAAAGTTAATAGGGTTTGTCTTAAAACATGTATTAACGTATTGTTTGAGGATGGAAAAAGTAATCAACATAGAAAAATGAAATAAATTATTGTTGCATTTATAGTATTACTTAGATATGTGAACAACCAATTTAATCTACATTGAAAATATCAACAACCAACAAAAACTGGAAAATTACTTTTATTTTCAGTTGTTAACTAAAATCTACAATATATACTATTTCGGAACAAAATTTATGGCTACAATGTACACTATTTTAGAATGGAGGGAGCATGTCTCTTCCAATCGTTCCAACTACGTTTATTTATAAAAGAAACAAAGGCTTTATTTTTTTTACAGCAATAGGTGCGAGAGGATGTGGTGTTTTTCGCTCTACTAACTTATGCTCTTGATTTTAAAAATAAGTTTTAAAAATATTCTAAAATATTAAAAAAATCTGACAAAAACTGACGCGCGTTAATGGCTTGTTAATGAGGAAAACTTGTTGAAAACTGGACAACACAATGCAACATGTGGTCCCGACACGAGTCAACGACTATCCCTCCTAAGCAGCAAAAGACGATAACTACACCTTGACAACCGCTTCGGGAGCCACCGCTCTGACATTAGAACTTCTGCAACCCACGCACACCGGTTCCAGGCTCGCTCCCCAGCGAGGCTGATGACACTTCAACCAAGCATCCAGAGCTGACGCCTGACAACACGACCACGAAAGCCACGCAAGCAACACAATGCTAATTTTGAGACTCAGGATGACGAGGGAGGTGAAGGAAATCCTCGACGATGCCTCCAACGATGGAAGCGACACCCCCCTACCGCACCATACTCTGCCGCCCACACGGCCCAAGGCACGGAATTACCACCACCACACTACCAGAGTCGCCGCTCCGGCATCCCCACGAGGAGGACACTCCACACCAGCCGTGATACCCCCTACCGCACCATGCCCAGGCCAAAACCTCCACTCACCGCACACAATCTGGGGACGGTGTCCTAGCCTTCAGTCCGCATGAGTCCCATAGCCCCACACTCACCCCCGAATACACACTCCCCACGACGGACACAAACGAAAACCAAGGACAAAGGCACAGCTGTTGCGCGCCATCTCAGATCTAGGCCGAACCGCACCCATCTGTGTTGATTGGATGAGGGAGACGACCGCCACCACTGCCATCGAGACCCGGGGTCGCCGCCCCGACTTCCGCACACCGGCGACCCGATCTCCACCCCTAGCCGAGTCGAACGTGCACCAACGTGACGAGCAAGCTCTAAACAACTAAACCACCCCTCTTAACCTTGGCAATAGGGCCTACCGGCGCGGAAGAGGCGAGCGGCAGATGCAGCGGGGACTGGGCACGCTATCATCTCCAGTGCCGCCTGTCGAGCCACACGCGAGCCTCTAATGTTTAGTGTGTAAGAGTATTTTAAATTCTTCAGGTCAAAAGTTTGTCAAGGTTATTTTCTGGGAACTGCTACATGTATGTTTCTTTTTAGCGTGTCCAGGACCGGCTCTGGCCCAGGGCAAGAGGTGCGACAGCCCGGGGCCCATCCAATACGGGGGCCCATATCTGCTACGTATTAGGTACAGTGTATAGTAGATGGAAACGAAACATACTCATTGATCGCGATTGACGACTCCTTTCCCTCGATCGAATCATCGCACGGAGTTCAACATCGTCTGTCGTCTCGCCTTCCTCGCCCCACCTCTGAGATGGAAGCACGGGATTGTTGGACAGATCAAGATCGGCAAGTAAATCTCGATTCGAAAACTCAACAAGACGCAGCTGGCCGGCTATAGTTTTTGTGCTGATCCAAATTATCAATCTGTGACAGCTTGTTCTTTCTTTGTACAACAATAGCAGGCTACAAGTGCTTCCGTTCAGCAGTCCATTCCTTTCAGCTCATTTGTGGAGGTGACAACCTTGCTGTGTCAACAAATGCACCGACGTAAGTCTAGTTTCTCATGATTTACTCGAGGTTTGAAGGTTTGTTGGCACAATTTTCTCTTTTTTATACACTGTAGCATCTATGAACATTGTTTGAAACAAAGGCGTATCAGATTTTTGATACGACCGAAGAATGATCAGTGTTAATTAGTTCACACAAAAATTATCTGTCCATGTATAGCAATCGATTTTTTTCTCCGCTGGGCCCACTGATAGAGCCGGCCCTGAGCGTGTCGCATTAGAGCAAGTACAATAGAGTCCGGTCAGCTGACTATAAGATACTCCCTCCGTTTCAATCTATAATGCCTATAGATTTTCTGCACGGTAATTAACGCAAGTCATTTTTTAACACAAAACCCCTTATTTTCAGTCTATAATGCATATAGGAGATTGTACCGTAAATCAGTTCCCAGATTTTATGCACGGGATCAGATCGGTTTTCTTATTTTCTGCTATTCAGCTGATCGGTTGAAGGGGTTCTTTACAAATAAACGCAGATCTACTCTTATATTATGAAACAAATGCAGAAAATCTATAGGCATTATAGATTGAAACGGAGGGAGTATTAAATAATATATTTTAGATGAGTTGGAGGAGAGAGAAGGGGAGAGAGAAGAGAGGTGGGCTACTATGCAATAGCCAGCTCTTGCACGTGCTTCTAGGCATCTTGTGAGAGTGAAAGGTGGGCCATATATTAGTAAAGTACTACATTCTTATAGCCAACTATTGTACATGTTAGCTATATGATGACTATAAATGATATGACATCTTGTTATAGCCAACAGTTGGCTATACTATTGGAATTGCTCTTAGAATATGTCCGCACTACAATTTTACAAAGAAAAAAAGAGATTGGTTCCAAGTGGAGCAAACTCTTTGTTGGTGGGCATGCAATTGTTTGACCAGCTCCGCTTCATCCGCGGTTGGCGGCTGCTGCAAAGTGGCTCCTGCTAGTTTTCTTTAACAAGAATCAGCGGCTCATGATCGCCGGTTTCCGGATTGACTGGGTCCAGCGCAACCGTGTGTTGCCAGCTTCAGCCATCCCGCGGCCAGGATTTCGATAAGCCGGATCTCCTTTGCCTGGCATTATTTTGTTGTCTCGAGGAGGCCGGACACAGTCCCAGGCCGTACCGGTGATTACCACGTGTGGGGTTCCCGACCATCCTTTTGCCTCCACGCGCGGACGTGCCCACCGGCCGCCGCCGCGTAGCCAGGTACAGTGTTTGAGCTCTGGTGGCGTGGAAGATACAGGCCGGTCGGCGCGAATGCCGACGCGTAGCTCTACCCCCGTGTGTCCAGAATCGGAGATCCGCGACGTTGCATGTGGCTGGATCGAGAAGGGTCCAGATCTCTCCCGTGCTAGGCAGGCACTCTGCCTAGCTTTCCAGACATCCGCTCCGTTCTCGGGAGGAGCAAATTAGACGATAGTTCCGTAACTGCATGCGTCATACAAAAAAACGCTTACCGTGGGTCGTCCAAATGGCATCTCCTAAAGTTTTCACATATGTATAACTAGATGTTCTAGTTACGAGATTCGATCCTAATGTTCATAATGCTAGAGATAATTAAGTTCAAACAAAGTTGAGACATTTTTTAGATGGAGGGAGTACTTATATTTTTTTAGCGTCATGTTTGAACAAAGAGATGAAGACAAACTACTAGCTAAGAGCATGTTCAGTCGCGTCCCTCAAATCACCCCGTAAACGGCGCCGAATTGAGCGTTTGGGGACGTGTTTTGTTCGTGCCGCGTTTGGGGGACGTCGCTCTCCAGTCGCGTCCCCCAAACAAAAACCCAAATAAATATTAGTGCATGAAAATAAAGGTTTTCATTCAAATTTGATTATATATTACAAAGTTTGAATGAAAATGACTACATTTCATCTAAATCCTAGCCTACTTACCGCCCGACGGTGCGTTCGACGGCTCTGCCCCGTCGTCGCCTCCCCTCCGCGCAGCTCCTGCTGCGCCCGCCGCCTCTCCATGCGTAGGGCGGTGGCCAGACGCCGCTGCTCCAGCAGCGCGTCGTCGCCTGCCCTCCCCTGCTGCGCCGTCTGGAGGGAGAGCTCGACGGTGTGGTGAATCTGTGCCTCTTAGCGGGCACGATCGGTGATGTCTACGGGAGCTTCTATTCTTGTAGACAGTGTTGGGCCTCCAAGAGCAGAGGTTTGTAGAACAACAGCAAGTTTCCCTTAAGTGGATCACCCAAGGTTTACCGAACTCAAGGAGGAAGAGGTCAAAGATATTCCTCTCATGCAACCCTGCAACCACAAAGTAAGAAGTCTCTTGTGTCCCCAACACACCTAATAGGTGCACTAGTTCGGCGAAGAGATAGTGAAATACAGGTGGTATGAATAAGTATGAGCAGTGGCAACGACACCAGAAAAGTGCTTTGCCCGGGACGATAAACAAGCAGTAGTAACTGCAGCAGTAGTAACGCAGATAAAACAATAAACAAGCAGCGATAGCAGTATTTAGGAACAAGGCCTAGGGATTAGACTTTCACTAGTGGACACTCTCAATTTTGATCACATAACAGAACAGATAAATGCATACTCTACACTCTCTTGTTGGATGATGAACACCATTGCGTAGGATTACACGAACCCTCAATGCCGGAGTTAACAAGCTCCACAATATTCAATGTTCATATTTAAATAACCTTAGAGTGCATGACAGATCAACACAACTAAACCAAGTACTAACATAGCATGCACACTCGTCACCTTCACACTATGCGGGAGGAATAGATCACATCAATACCATCATAGCAATAGTTAACTTCATAATCTACAAGAGATCATAATCATAGCCTACGCCAAGTACTAACATGGATGCACACACTTGTCACCATTACACCGTGCGGGAGGAATAAAACTACTTTAATAACATCACTAGAGTAGCACATGGATAAATTGTGATACAAAACACATTGCAATCATAAAGAGATATAAATAAGCACTTCACTATGCCATTCATAACGAGTGAATAAGTATTACATGAAATATAGCCTAAGAGACCCACACGGTGCACACCACTGTCACCTTTACACACGTGGGACAAGGAGTCTCCGGAGATCACATAAGTAAAACCCACTTGACTAGCATAATGACATCTAGATTACAAGCATCATCATATGAATCTCAATCATGTAAGGCAGCTCATGAGATTATTGTATTGAAGTACATAGGAGAGAGATGAACCACATAGCTACCGGTACAGCCCCGAGCCTGGATGGAGAACTACTCCCTCCTCATGGGAGACAACAGCGTTGATGAAGATGTCGGTGGTGTCGATGGAGGAGCCTTCCGGGGGCACTTCCCCGTCCTGGCGGCGTGCGGAACGAGGACTCCTGTCCCCAGATCTTGGCTTCGCGATGGCGGCGGCTCTGGAAGGTTTCTCGTACCGTGGCTTTTCCGTATCGAAGTTTTAGGTCAGGGACCTTTATATAGGCGAAGAGGCGGAGTCGGAAGGTCAACGAGGCGGTGACACGCTAGGGGGGCACGGCCCCCCCCCTAGGCCGCGCCGGGCTATCGTCTGGGGGCCCAGTGCCCCCTCTCTGGCGGTTCTCGTGTGTTCTGGATGCTTCCGGGCAAAATAGGAACCTGGGCGTTGATTTCGTCCAATTCCGAGAATATTTCGTTACTAGGATTTCTGAAACCAAAAACAGCAGAAAACGACAAGCGGCACTTCGGCATCTTGTTAATAGGTTAGTTCCAGAAAATGCACGAATATGACATAAAGTGTGCATAAACATGTAGATATCATCAATAATGTGGCATGGAACAGAAGAAATTATCGATACGTCGGAGACGTATCAGCATCCCCAAGCTTAGTTCCTGCTCGTCCCGAGCAGGTAAACGATAACAAAGATAATTTCTGAAGTGACATGCTATCATAACCTTGATCATACTATTGTAAACACATGTAATGAATGCAGCGATCAAAACAATGGTAATGACATGAGTAAACAAAGGAATCATATAGCAAAGAATTTTCATGAATAGTACTTCAAGACAAGCATCAATAAGTCTTGCATAAGAGTTAACTCATAAAGCAATAAATTTATAGTAAAGGCATTGAAGCAACACAATGGAAGATCAAGTTTCAGCGGTTGCTTTCAACTTGTAACATGTATATCTCAATGATAGTTTGTCAATGCAAAGCAATATAACAAGTGCAATATGCAAGTATGTAGGAATCAATGCACAGTTCACACAAGTGTTTGCTTCTTGAGGTGGAGAGAGATAGGTGAACCGACTCAACATAAAAGGTAAAAGAATGGTCCTTCGCGAGAGGAAAGCATCGATTGCTATATTTGTGCTAGAGCTTTGGTTTTGAAAACATAAAGAGAGCATAAAAGTAAAATTTTGAGAGGTGTTTGTTGTTGTCAACGAATGGTAGTGGGCACTCTAACTACCTCATCAACCGGACTTTCAAGAGCGGCTCCCATGAAGGACGTTATCTCTACCGACAAGGTAGATCATCCCTCTTCTCTTTTGTTTACACATGTACTTTAGTTTAGTTTTTCTTTATTTATGGATGACACTCCTCCCAACCTTTTGCTTACACAAGCCATGGCTAACCGAATCCTCGGGTGCCTTCCAACAATCACATACCATGAAGGAGTGTCTATTTGCAAAATTAAGTTGCTTACCGATGAATCGAGCAAAACATGTGAAGAGAATTATTAATGCAAGTTAATTAATCGGGCTGGGAACCCCATTGCCAGATCTTTTTGCAAAATTATTGGATAAGCGGATGAAGCCACTAGTCCATTGTGAAAGTCTGTCAGAAGTAAATGACAAGATCGAAAGATAAAACACCACATACTTCCTCATGAGCTATAGAACATTGACACAAATAAGAGGTGATAAATTTTGAATTATTTAAAGGTAGCACTCAAGCAATTTACTTTGGAATGGCGGAGAAATACCATGTAGTAGGTAGGTATGGTGGACACAAATGGTATAGTGGTTGGCTCAAGGATTTTGGATGCATGAGAAGTATTCCCTCTCGATACAAGGTTTAGGCTAGCAAGGTTATTTGAAACAAACACAAGGATGAACCGGTGCAGCAAAACTCACATAAAAGACATATTGTAAACATTATAAGACTCTACACCGTCTTCCTTGTTGTTCAAAACTCAATACTAGAAATTATCTAGACTTTAGAGAGATCAAATATGCAAACCAAATTTTAGCATGCTCTATGTATTTCTTCATTAATGGGTGCAAAGTATATGATGCAAGAGCTTAAACATGAGCACAACAATTGCCAAGTATCACATTATCCAAGACATTATAGCAAATACTACATGTATCATTTTCCAATTCCAACCATATAACAATTTAACGACGCAGTTTCAACCTTCGCCATGAAAATTAAAGGCTAAGAACACATGTGTTCATACGAACCAGCGGAGCGTGTCTCTCCCACACAAGCATTTATTCAAACAAAAACAAAAACAAAAGCACACAGACGCTCCAAGTAAAGTACATAAGATGTGGCCGAATAAAAATATAGTTTCAAGAGAAGGAACCTGATAATTTGTCGATGAAGAAGGGGATGCCTTGGGCATTCCCAAGCTTAGATGCTTGAGTCTTCTTGAAATATGCAGGGATGAACCACCGGGGCATCCCCAAGCTTAGACTTTTCACTCTTCTTGATCATAGTATATCATCCTCCTCTCTTGACCCTTGAAAACTTCCTCCACACCAAACTCGAAACAACTCATTAGAGGGTTAGTGCACAATAAAAATTAACATGTTCAGAGGTGACACAATCATTCTTAACACTTCTGGACATTGCATAAAGCTACTGGACATTAATGGATCAAAGAAATTCATCCAACATAGCAAAAGAGGCAATGCGAAATAAAAGGCAGAATCTGTCAAAACGAACAGTCCGTAAAGATGGATTTTATTGAGGCACCGAGACTTGCTCAAATGAAAATGCCCAAATTGAATGAAAGTTGCGTACATATCTGAGGATCACGCACGTAAATTGGCATATTTTTCTGAGCTACGTACGAGAGAGGCAGGTCGAAATTCGTGACGGCAAAGAAATGCATTCTATCGCTGCAGCAATCCAAATCTAGTATGAACCTTACTATCAAAGACTTTACTTGGCACAACAAAGCACAAAACTAAGATAAGGAGAGGTTGCTACAGTAGTAAACAACTTCCAAGACACAAATATAAAACAAAGTACTGTAGCAAAATAACACATGGGTTATCTCCCAAGAAGTTCTTTCTTTATAGCCATTAAGATGGGCTCAGCAGTTTTAATGATGCACTCGCAAGAAATAGTAGTTGAAGCAAAAGAGAGCATCAAGAGGCAAATTCAAAACAAATTTAAGTCTAACATGCTTCCTATGCATAGGAGTTTTGTAAATAAACAAGTTCATGAAGCAAAAAGTAACAAGCATAGGAAGATAGAACAAGTGTAGCTTCAAAAATTTCAGCACATAGAGAGGTGTTTTAGTAACATGAAAATTTCTACAACCATATTTTCCTCTCTCATAATAACTTTCAGTAGCATCATGAGAAAACTCAACAATATAACTATCACATAAAGCATTCTTATCATGAGTCTCATGCATAAAATTATTACTCTCCACATAGGCATAATCAATTTTATTAGTAATAGTGGGAGCAAATTCAACAAAGTAGCTATCATCAAATATAGGAGGCATATTGTAATCATAATCAAATTTATCCTCCATAATAGGTGATACTAAAAGACTACTATCATTATAATCATCATAAATAGGAGGCAAAGTATCATCAAAGAAAATTTTCTCCTCAATGCTTGGGGGACTAAAAAGATCATGCTCATCAAAACCAGCTTCCCCAAGTTTAGAATTTTCCATATCATTAGCAACAATGGTGTTCAAAGCGTTCATACTAATATGTTCCATAGATTCTTTAATTTTCTCATCAAACCATCCATGTCTTAAATCAGGAAATAGAATAAGAAGCTCATTGTTGTCCATTATGCCAAACTAGTGTAAACAAGAAACAAAAAGATGCAATTGCAGGATCTAAAGGAAATAGCTTCGAGCACACACACAACGGCAACAGAAAAGTACTTTACCTGGGACCGGAGTATGAGTGCCTTTTACCTTTCCTCCCCGGCAACGGCGCCAGAAAATAGCTTGATGTCTACGGGAGCTTCTATTCTTGTAGACAGTGTTGGGCCTCCAAGAGCAGAGGTTTGTAGAACAGCAGCAAGTTTCCCTTAAGTGGATCACCCAAGGTTTATCGAACTCGGGGAGGAAGAGGTCAAAGATATCCCTCTCATGCAACCACTGCAACCACAAAGCAAGAAGTCTCTTGTGTCCCCAACACACCTAATAGGTGCACTAGTTCGGCGAAGAGATAGTGAAATACAGGTGGTATGAATAAGTATGAGCGATGGCAACGGCACCGAGAAAAGTGCTTTGCCCGGGACGATGAAACAAGCAGTAGTAACGCAGTAAAACAATAAACAAGCAGCGATAGCAGTATTTAGGAACAAGGCCTAGGGATTAGACTTTCACTAGTGGACACTCTCAACTTTGATCACATAACAGAACAGATAAATGCATACTCTACACTCTCTTGTTGGATAATGAACACCATTGCGTAGGATTACACGAACCCTCAATGCCGGAGTTAACAAGCTCCACAATATTCAATGTTCATATTTAAATAACCTTAGAGTGCATGACAGATCAACACAACTAAACCAAGTACTAACATAGCATGCACACTCGTCACCTTCACACTATGTAGGAGGAATAGATCACATCAATACCATCATAGCAATAGTTAACTTCATAATCTACAAGAGATCATAATCATAGCCTACGCCAAGTACTAACACGGATGCACACACTTGTCACCATTACACCGTGCAGGGAGGAATAAAACTACTTTAATAACATCACTAGAGTAGCACATGGATAAATTGTGATACAAAACACATTGCAATCATAAAGAGATATAAATAAGCACTTCACTATGCCATTCATAACGAGTGAATAAGTATTCCGTGAAATATAGCCTAAGAGACCCACACGGTGCACACACTTGTCACCTTTACACACGTGGGACAAGGAGTCTCCGGAGATCACATAAGTAAAACCCACTTGACTAGCATAATGACATCTAGATTACAAGCATCATCATATGAATCTCAATCATGTAAGACAGCTCATGAGATTATTGTATTGAAGTACATAGGAGAGAGATGAACCACATAGCTACCGGTACAGCCCCGAGCCTCGATGGAGAACTACTCCCTCCTCATGGGAGACAGCAGCGTTGATGAAGATGGCGGTGGTGTCGATGGAGGAGCCTTCCGGGGGCACTTCCCCGTCCCGGCGGCGTGCCGGGACAGAGACTCCTGTCCCCCAGACCTTGGCTTCGCGATGGCGGCGGCTCTGGAAGGTTTCTCGTACCGTGGCTTTTCCGTATCGAAGTTTTAGGTCAGGGAACTTTATATAGGCGAAGAGACGGAGTCGGAAGGTCAACGAGGCGGTGACACGCTAGGGGGGCGCGCCCCCCCCCTAGGCCGCGCCGGGCTATCGTATGGGGGCCCAGTGCCCCCTCTCTGGCGGTTCTCGTGTGTTACGGATGCTTCCGGGCAAAATAGGAACACGGGCGTTGATTTCGTCCAATTCGAGAATATTTCGTTACTAGGATTTACGAAACCAAAAACAGCAGAAAACAGCAACTGGCACTTCGGCATCTTGTTAATAGGTTAGTTCCAGAAAATGCATGAATATGACATAAAGTGTGCATAAAACATGTAGATATCATCAATAATGTGGCATGGAACATAAGAAATTATCGATACGTTGGAGACGTATCAATCGGCGTCCTGGGGCTTCTTCTCCGACTCGAATGACTCGACTAGCGCGCCTTGCTAATCGGCCGTCTCGTCTGGGTGCGGCCCGTCGTCGTCGGACCACTCGAAGTCGTCGTCCTCCTACTCCGTCTCCTCCTCCTCCGCCTCGGCCTCGGCCTCCGTCTCCTCCCCCCCGCCTCGGCCTCCGTCTCCTCCCCCTCCTCCTACATTCGCGCCTCCAGGCGCGCCGCCAACGTGTCGGCCTCCACCGCCAACGCATCCACCCGCCTCCCCCAGGCCGCCTCCGTTGCCGCCAGCGCCGCCTCCCGCTGCTGACGCTCCTCCGTCGCCAGCTGCAACGACCGCTCCATCGACTCCCGCCGTTCACGGTACTGTGCCTCCCGCTCCTCGTGCTGATGACGGTGGTCATCAGCCCACCGCTGGTGAATCTCCTTCGTCCGGCTCTGTTGCGCCTCTTCTGCCGTGGAGGCGTCGAGCGCCGCAATGGTGTCTGCCAGCGCCTCCTCCTGCCACGCTGCTGTCGACGCGCTCTCGTCAGCTGTAGGGTCAGGGGCGTAGAACGCCGCTTCTGCCGTCGCGTGCGCCGCCTCACGCTGCTGGCGGGCCTGCTGCTCGAGTGCCTCCCGCCGCTACTGACGATGTGCACGCCAAACCTCCATCCCTCTCCGCCGCCGCTCTTCCCGGGCGGCGACGTCGATGTCGAATTGCGAATCCGGTGGTGGAGGTGGTGGTGGAGGAGACGGTGGAGGGAACTGGCCATCGCCTTGGCGGTTCATCATTGCGCACTGGTGGTGGAGGAGACGGCGGTGGAGCGACGAGGGCAGTTCTTGTGGCGGAGAAAGGGGTGCCGGCGGCTGTGGTGGCTGCCATTCAGCCGGGAGGGCCGCTTATAGACACCGGCGTCGGGAAGAAAGCGCCGGAAGAGGCGAGAAGAGGCGGGAAAAAAGCCCGGGAACACGCGGTGGCGTGCGAACGCCGGCGACGCGTGGAGGCTACACAGCAGCGACGAGACGTCTCACCTGCCCCTCCATCACCATTAAGGCAAAGATGCCGTCATGTGTCACTGCGCGTGAATAAGTTCCTTCGCGAGGTAGGCGACGGTTAGGTTAAAATTCAATGTGCCGATGACGGTCGGCCCCACGTCCCTTCACCTTGCTTTTCGTTGTGTCCGGCGTGCCCGGAGCGTCCCCTGTGGGGCGGGGACGGGCTCGGGGCGCCGGACATCGTATCGGGCTGCGTCGGACAAAAGGCGGCTTTGGGAGACGCAGCTGGGAACATTTTTTTGTCCGGCGCGTGATACGTCCAATTTGCATCACTATTTTATATCATAATTTGCTGTTATTCATTGATATATTTCATATTTGGAGATAATACTTATGTTATTTCATCTATTTTGCATGATTCATGATTATTGGAGGATCGCGCACCGGAGCCAGGATTCTGCTGGAAAAAGCATCGTCGAACGCAATATTTCGGAAGATCAACAATTGACGGGAATTACACGAAAACTCCTATTTTCCAGATGACGAAGGGAGCCAGAAGGGGGAGAAGAGGGGACCCGAGGTGGGCCCACCCCATAGGCCGGCGCGGCCCAAGGCCTGGCCGCGCCGCCCTATGAGGAGGGGGCCCACAGCCCCTCTCGCCTCATTTTCTTCGCGTATGCCTTCGTCCCGAAAACCTAAGCCAGAAGGGGTACGTCGCGAAGAGACACAGCCGCCTCTGCGGGGCGGAGAACACCAGAGAGAAAAGAGCTCTCCGGCGGGCAGGAATCCGCCGGGGAAATTCCCTCCCGGAGGGGGAAATCGACGCCATCGTCATCGTCATCGAGCTGGACATCATCTCCATCACCATCACCATCATCTTCATCATCATCACCGCCGTATCCACCGCTGCACCTCGTCACCGTTGTAGCAATTTGGGTTTGATCTTGATTGTTTGATAGGAGAAACTCTCCCGGTGTTGATTTCTACTTGTTATTGATGCTATTGAGTGAAACCGTTGAACCAAGGTTTATGTTCAGATTGTTATTCATTATCATATCACCTCTGATCATGTTCCATATGATGTCTCGTGAGTAGTTCGTTTAGTTCTTGAGGACATGGGTGAAGTCTAAATGTTAGTAGTGAAGTATGGTTGAGTAATATTCAATGTTATGATATTTAAGTTGTGGTGTTATTCTTCTAGTGGTGTCGTGTGAACGTCGACTACACGACACTTCACCTTTATGGGCCTAGGAGAATGCATCTTGTACTCGTTTGCCAATTGCGGGGTTGCCGGAGTGACGAAACCCGAGCCCCGTTGGTATATCGATGCGGGAGGGATCGCGGGATCTCGAGTTTAAGGTTGTGGTTAGATTTATCTTAATTACTTTCTTGTAGTTGCGGATGCTTGCAAGGGGTATAATCACAAGTATGTATTAGTCCTAGGAAGGGCGGTACATTAGCATAGGTTCACCCGCACAACACTTATCAAAACAATGAAGATTAATTAGCCGTATGTAGCGAAAGCACTAGACTAAAATCCCGTGTGTCCTCGAGAACGTTTGGTCATTATAAGTAAACAAACCGGCTTGTCCTGTGTGCTAAAAAGGATTGGGCCACTCGCTGCAATTGTTACTCTCGCACTTTATTTACTCGTACTTTATTCATACTGTTACATCAAAACCCCACGAATACTTGTCCGTGAGCATTTACAGTGAATCCTTCATCGAAACTGCTTGTCAACACCTTCTGCTCCTCGTTGGGATCGACATTCTTACTTATCGAAGATACTGCGATACACCCCTATACTTGTGGGTCATCAAGACTATTTTACGGCGCCGTTGCCGGGAGTGAAGCGCTATTGGTAAGTGGAATTGGTAAGGGAAATTTCTACTGTTTGTGCTGATTTTATTTCCGCTTGTTGCTATAACTCATTATGGAGAGATCTTCTCTTGAGTGTTTATTTGGGAAATCTACTACTACTGCAAAGGTAGTGGATGAGGCGCCAGGTAAGGAAGAATTACCATACAAAATACCTATGAAAATTATTGAACGTGTAGTGGGTAACCGTTATACGGGGATGGAACTGTCCACCACGGAGATCATTTATTGTTCTTACATGAATTATGCGGTTTATTCAAGTGTGCGAGGTATTGCTATGGATGAAGTGAGGAAGAAACTATTCTCTGTATCGCTGTCTGGTAAAGCGGCGCATTGGTATACATTACTGGATAATGGGGATTCTCTTGAATGGAATGATATTGTGCCCCGGTTTTATTCTAAGTTCTATCCTCCGAGTGAGATTCACAAAGATCGGAATCGATATATAATTTTTGGCCTCATGAAGGAGAAAGTATTGCCCAAGCATGGGGGAGATTGAAGTCTTTAATGCTCAAATGCCCCATTCATGAGCTTCCTGGTAATATTATTATTGATAATTTCTATGCAAGACTTTCTTTTCAAGACAAGACCTTGCTGGGATACTTCTTGTTCTGGATCATTTACTCGCAACAAGGAAGAGTTTAAAAGGGACCTTCTTAATCGGATCCAAGAAAATACTGAAGGATGGGAGAACGACAAGGATAGAGAATCAGGTATAATTTATGATTATAAATGCATTGAAGCTTTTATGGATACTGATAAATTTCGTAATATGCGTGCTACTTATGGTCTTGATTCTCAAGTTGCTGCAAATCTTTATAAAGATAAAATTGATTCATCTATAAAATTGCCTAAGAAGAACTTTGATAAGTATCATGAACCGTATAAAGATAAAATTGATTCATCTATAAATAAATGTGTTGTAGTTGAAACTGTTGATCATGTTATTCCTGAGGCTTATATTGAAAAAACTCCTTTCCCTGCTAAAATGAAAGAGTACTCTGTTATAAATAGTGTGGTTCATAAAAGTAAAAAGAAACCTATAGAACCTGAAGAACAAATAAAAGTTGAACCCGCTGTTGCAATTGTTAAAGATCTTGTGACTGAAAACGTAGAAGATGGTCATATTATTTTCTGTGAAGATGCTTCAAATATTGTTTCGCATCCTAATAAGTCTAGGAAAGCTAGTGTGCCTATGCTATCTGTTAGAATTGGTGATCATTGTTATTATGGATTATGTGATATTGGTGCAAGTATTAGTGCTATTCCTTATGAGCTTTACACGGAGATTATGCACGAAATTGGCTCTTGTGAACTTGAAGATATTGATGTGGTTATTCGGCTGGTTAATAGAGAAACTATCTCTCCAATTGGTATTATTCGAGATGTGGAAGTTCTATGTGGTAAGATTAAATATCCTGGCTGACTTTTTGGTACTTGGTTCTGCTGCTAGTAAATATTGTCCTATCATTTTTGGTAGACCTTTTCTAAATACTTGTGGAGCTATTATAGATTGCAAGAAAGAGAAAATTTTGACTAAATTTGCTGGTGAATCTTATGAGTTTAACTTCTCTAAATTTACCAAAACTCCTTATAAAATTGATTCGCCTAATAGTGATTTTAAAGTTGAACAGTGTGCATCTATTGCTCTTGCTCCTAATAATCCTTTGCAGCAACATTTGGAGAATAGTGAGAGTGAAGTTTTTAGGGAAGAAAGAAATGAGCTTGATGAAATTTTCCTTCGTCAACCTATTCTTAAGCATGATTTACCGGTGGAAGATTTGGGTACAACACCACCACCAAAGGAAGATCCTGTCTTTGATTTAAAACCATTGCCTGATAATCTTAAATATGCTCATATTGATGATAAGAAAATATATCCTGTTATTATTAGTTCTAAGCTTTCAGAGTTTGAAGAAGAAAGGTTATTGGAAACACTGAAGAAACACCGAGGTGCTATTGGCTACACTCTTGATGACTTGAAGGGGATTTCTCCCTCTATTTGCCAACACGCCATTAATATGGAAGATGATGCGAAGCTTTGTTGTTGAACCTCGGCGTCGTCTAATTCCTAAGATGAAGCATGTGGTAAGAAATGAGGTATTAAGACTCCTTGAAGCTGGTATTATATATCCTATTGCTGATAGTAGATGGGTTAGTCCTGTGCATTGTGTTCCTAAGAAAGGAGGAATGATCTGTTGTACCTAATGATAATGATGAGCTCATACCTCAAAGAGTAGTTGTAGGTTATAGAATGTGCATTGATTATCGAAAGGTTAATAAGGTTACTAAGAAAGATCATTACCCTTTGCCTTTTATTGATCAAATGTTAGAAAGGTTATCTAAAAATACTCATTTTTTACTTTCTTGATGGTTCTTATGGGTTTTCACAAATTGCTGTTAAAACTAAAGATCAAGAGAAAACCACTTTCACTTGTCCCTATGGAACTTATGCTTATAGGCGTATGCCTTTTGGTTTATGTAATGCTCCTGCTACTTTTCAAAGATGCATGTCTGCTATTTTTCATGGTTTTTGTGAGAGTATTGTAGAGGTATTCATGGATGATTTTTTCGTCTATGGGAATTCTTTTGATAGTTGCTTGTGAAACCTTGATAAAGTTTTGCAGAGATGTGAAGAAACTAACCTTGTTCTTAATTGGGAGAAATGCCACTTTATGGTTAATGAAGGAATTGTATTGGGACATAAAATTTCCGAGAGAGGTATTGAAGTTGATAGAGTGTAATATCCCAGGTAATGGGGTTACAAAAATAGAGGAAACATATGTGTGCATTGCATTCATGCATAGAAAATCTGGGAAATTTTCGCGCTTTAAAGTAAAATAGTCACAGTAACTGAAGTTTCACTTGACCTTGATGGAATTGAAGTAGCTCATCAAGTCCAGGGCTAAAAACCTCAATGTGACTTTACTAAAACCTTGTTTTGGGTAGAGATGATTTGATCTAAGGGGTTAGATCAAATGGAACTAATAATCATTGCCACAACACATGAACACCAATTCAATTGTAATCCAGTAACAATAATTGGAGAAACTAATCTTCACTCATCTCCTCCATGTCTTAAACTAATCCAGGTTCTTATCATAAACCCTATGATATCCATTCTACTTTAATCTTGGAAACAAGACAAGGAGATCCAACTAAGGAATACAACTCTTCTCTATTCCAAATTATTAAGCCTCAAACCTAGAGAGGTGAGAGTTATATTAATTATTAGAGAAGCAATAACAAACCTTGAGTTAAACCCTGTGTCGTGGATGTGGCCACGGCAGATGCTACAGGGGGTAGCACTTCGTTGATGCGAGGGGAAGGGAACATCGCCATCTACGGGTCGAGGTGCAAGAGACGCAAGGGTTTTACCCAGGTTCAGCCCCTCCGGAGAGTAAAAGGCCTACGTCCTGCTAGATCTTTATTGCTCAGTGGAGAATTACAATGGGGGGCTCAGTCGGCGGCTACGCCGTGAGCTTACAAAGGGAGATTAGATCTCGAATCAGGTGTCCTCTAGGGTTTAAGCTCGGGGGTTTATATAGACACCCCCGATCTAGGGTTACATGGCGATAACTCCGAATCGTATCCGTTGCTACTAATCCGGGATTCGTTAACCCTCTTGCAAGTAATCTTCTAATCCAGTCGCACGGATCTCCTCCTTAGGATCACGGCCCAGTCGCCTTTGGGCCCAGTCGCTTGGGCGACTGCGGTCCGCCTGGGCCTCCGTCTTCACGGCGAGTGGGACTGGCGACCCACCCCCTATGGGCATATCCCCATCAGTAGTCCCCGAGCGCGGTGGTGATGAAGCGCGGATCTATGGCAAGTCTTGGAGAGGCGCAGTCATGGATCAAGTTGAATCGCCTCCGGGCTCCCAAAGATAAAGTTGCGGGTTCGGTGCCAGTCTCCAATCGCCAGACCTTGGTCAGTCAGTCGGCGTATGACAGTCGGCGTTAACCAGTCGTCGTTGGCCAGTCGGCGTATGACAGTCGGCGTTAGCCAGTCGTCGTTGGCCAGTCGGCGCGCATTCACCACAGAGACACGTGGAGGAGCCAACGGCTGGATTTCACGTTGACCGAGGCGTGAACCGTTTGCATGTTGTTGACCGTTGGACCTGACGTGACCGCTAACGGCTAGTTTAACGGCTATTCAGCCGGAACCGGCGCAGATCTTGACCGTTGATTGCGGGGCGGCGATTCTGGGACGAATTAACGAACGGATTTCATCCTTAATCTGGGCGAGTGCGGGCGGTATAAAGGGTCGCCCCTGGGATTAGGGTTCACCACTCCTCCGCATTCTTCTCCCATCTTCTCCCCATCTCATCTTCATTCCAAGCTTCACACGCATCCATGGCGACGAAAGGCTGGGGCAAGTCGAAGGTCACGCGGGAGTCTCTCCTCCCGTACGTCGCTTCCGGGGTCATCCCAGAGTTCAACAAAGAGCGATGGCGAGTTCCGCCGGCGAACGAGGTGGAGCCCCTCCCGCGGCCCGGGGAGTTCGTGATCTTCCTGAGCTTCCTCGATCGCGGGTTCGCTCTCCCCACCTCCGATTTCCTCCGGCAGCTGCTAGCCTTCTACAGCATCAAGGTCTCCGACCTCGGGCCGCACAGCGTCCAACAGATTTCTCTGTTCGTGGCGTTGTGCGAATGCTACTGGGCTGTCCGCCCTACTTCCCGCTGTGGGTGTCCATCTTCCACGGGCGGGCGACTCGGGCCAGCAAGAACAGCGAAGCGCTCATCCCGAACGGTGGGATCACCTTCCAGGTGAAGTCCGGGGAAAGCTTCATCGACATGGCGCTCCCCAAGAAGGCGCGGTCGGCTGTGGCGCCGCTTACGGTTTTATGCCAAGGAGTATACTCCCCCGGCGAGGTCTGCATTCCCCAGTACAGCCCCGAGCCAAGCGTCCCGCGGCGCCTCAATGTCCGGTCGCTGCCGCGCGAGCAGGAGGAGGTGGTGAAGGAGATGCGCCAAGCGATCCAGGCGCTGAAGGATAGCGGCCTGACGGCGGTCGATATGTACAACTGTTGGCTTGGCCGGCGGCTGATCCCCCTGCGGTGCCGAGCTCACCCCATGTGGGAATACCGGGGGCAAAACGACTGCACCCGGTCGACAGCGACTGAGTGGGACGAGAGCGAGTACCGGAAGGCGCTCGCCAAGATCACCACGGCCACCTTTACCTCCTTCGAGGACGGCCTGCAGCCCTATTCCGAAGAAACCCCGGCGCCCCAGGTAATATTTAGTACAGTGACTCCGCATGGCTTGGCCGCGTTTCTTCTTTTCTGACTCGTTTCCTTGATTCAAATGTAGCGCTGGCAGAAGATCGCTGACCACCTTCCCCCCCTTGCCGGGAAGGAGCCACCAGAAATGACTGAAGGCGAAGAGGAAGAGGTCGACGACGAGGAGGAGCGCACCGAGTCGGACTCCGAGGCGCGAGACTTCATCAGACTCCCGCGCGGGACGAAGAGGAGTGCCGGGTCCTCGTCCCAGGGCGCGGTTGAGGAGGAGGCGACCTCTCGCCCGGAGGGCGAGCGGAGCCTTCCAAGGAAGGGGCCGAGCCGCTGTCGAAGCGCCTGCGCCCCACTCTCCTGGAGGGTTCCATGAGGCTTCAGCGCCCTTTGAAGGACGCGATCGATGCGGGAGCTCGAGCCGGCCCCGGCGTAAAAGCAATCCCCACGGTGAAGTAAGTGCTCCTTGTCAAACTTGTTCTCCTTGTGGCGGGATTGGGTGTCGACTCACCTTGCCTCCCTGTAGGTCCAAGAAGAAGACCTTGGTGAAGCCGGCCGTGGCTGGGGTGGCGGCCACGAGGGCGGCTGAGGCGAAGAAGAAAGCCGCGAGAGAGAAAGCGGCGCCGTCCGACCTTGGGGGCGCGGGGTCGGCTCCGGAAGAGCCCGCCACCGCGAGCCAAGCTGAGAAGGTGGGCGCCAGCCACGCCGAGCCCACCGCCAAGGTCTTTCCTCTACCCAGCATGGCTCACGGGGGTATGGCGAGTGCAGCGACGGGACCGGACGTCGTTCCACCCATGGTGGAGAAGGGGTCGGCGGTCGTCGGGTCGACCGAGGGGCGGAAGGCGCCCGAGGTCGAGGATAACGTCGTCGAGAAGGGCGGCCTCTCGGAGCCAGCGAAGGAGCGCCGGTCCAAGGCTGCCAGGGACCGAGCCCCGCCCAATGACGCCGACACGCGGGCGGGCGAGGCGCCGTCGGCCGAGGCGGTGACGCGGGCGGGAGAGGCGGCCGAGTCGCGCCATCCGCCGCCTTCTACCTTGACCTTCGCTGAGCTCCACACGGCGCTTGGTGAAGCACACGCGGTGAGTGTCTGCGAACTCGTAGTCTAGTCGCCCCCGGTCCCCGAGGGTCGACTTGGTACGAAGGGCGAGTCGAGTCTCCTTTTGTCCGTCTGGTTTTCCTTTGTTGACCTTTGGCATTGTTTTTGGATTTTTGCGGGCGGAGGTTAAGCGATTGACCGCGCTCGTGGAGGAGGCGGCTCAAAAGAACCGGAAGTTGATTGCTGCGGGCGGTAAGTCACGCCCGCTCGCCTTCCTCTTTCGGTATCACTAGCCACTGGCTGAACTTTCGTTCTCACCATCTTCTATTTTTTGCGGCAGAGGCGCGAGGCAAAGGCTCTTGCCGAGGCTCGGGAAGGATTCGTCAAGGAATCTTTCTACCGCGAAGCCGACTTCCGGGCGCGGCAAGCCGAAGAGGCCCGGAAAAGGGCGAAAGCGGAGGTGGCGGATCGACGAAGGTCCTGGAGCGAAGGGCCGGGAAGCTGGAAGACGTCATCACCGAGTACAAGGGAAAGGCTGGCGGCCGCGGCCGAAGCGCGGGACTCCGCGCGTGGGGCTGCCGCGTCTCTGCGGGAGGATGTTGCGGCCTTGAAGCAGCGGCACGCCAAGGAGTTGGCTGCGGAAAAGGAGGCGTCCGAAGGCATCGTCTGGCGGTACAGGCCGAGAAGACCAACTTCGAGGCTTTCGTCCGGGAGATGTCGCGGCAGATTCTCGGTAAGTTCCTGTCTTCGCGCTTGCTGTTTACTTGCCGGGGCATCGAGTCTCCGAGCGTGGCGACTTGGCTCCGGGGGCCAGTCCCCGGGCATGGCGAGTCGGCCTCGGGGGCCAGTCCCCGAGCATGGCGAGTCGGCTTCGGGGGCCAGTCCCCGAGCATGGCGAGTCGGCTTCGGGGGCCAGTCCCCGAGCATGGCGAGTCGGCTTCGGGGCCGGTCCCGAGCATGGCGAGTCGGCTCGGGGCCAGTCCCCGAGCATGGCGAGTCGGCTTCGGGGGCCAGTCCCCGAGCATGGCGAGTCGGCTTCGGGGGCCAGTCCCCGAGCATGGCGAGTCGGCGTTGAAGGGGAGTTCTCATTTTTTCCTTTGTGTTGTTGATTGCAGGTACGTGCGACTTCGTGGAGACGGCGACTCCGCGGGAATGCCTGTCGACCGCGACCGCGCGTATCATCGCCTGTGCGGGGGAGATGCGGCCGCGCTCCGGTACACGAGTCCGCGGGAGGTGATGCCGCGGGACACGCCGTCCGTCTTCAAGGCCGTGTCCAACATTCCGGCTGTTGTTGGCTGGCTTCGCCGCTCCTCCTGCCGCGTTGGCATTACCATGGCTCTGAGCATGGTGCTGGCGCACTACTCTGCGGGGTTCGACGTGGAGGAGGTCACCGCTGGCTTCCCCTCGGAGACTGGCGAGTTCGATGTTGCCGAAGTGCTGCGGCTGATGGATGCGGTACGCCCCTTTGCCGACCGAGTGCGGCGGCCGCGGACTTGGAGACTCACATCCCCGGCCAAGCGGCGCACGGGGACGCGGAGAAGGAGCCGGGCCCGGTGGACTACCCCGCGGAGCGCCTCTTCCATGCCGCGGCCGCCGGCTCGTTGTCGACATATCCGGTCGTGCTTGTACACGCCGAAGTTTCGTCACGGCGATGATGGCGTCGAGCCTGTCGTAGGGGGGCTCCGGGGTCGTCCTCGTAGTTTCCTGAGTCCCTGTGTAAGAAGTAGCTTGGATTCCCGCGAGCGGGTGTCAGTTGTAAATACAGTGATAACTTTTGCTTAAATATAATTTGGTGGTTGCTTTTGAATTTGCGTTATTTGTGGCGGCAATGCGTTGGAGTTGGTTCCGACTATCCATGGCCTTCGGGCCAGTCGCCTTGCGACCCCGATGAAGGCTATTGACTTGACTGTTTTCCTTTTCGAGCTGGGCGTCCCCAGTCGCAGTACGTAGTCATTATAGTACGAATAGCAGCCTCATGGGTGGAGTAGCGGTGAGTTGTAGTTTGCGCTGTTCGGATGTAGCGCGCCACTCGTCGTGGCTCGGTGAGCCGGTCGCTAGGCGACTCCAAAGGGGGTCATTGCGGGCGTATTTTCCTTGGCGAGCCGCGGGTCCGTTTTGCGGGGTCCCTAGTCGAAGTACTTAGCCACGCAATTCGCCGGCCTAAGGTAGAGGAGGGCATTGGTGTGCTTGTATATCGTAGCACAAGGCGGTCGCCGTGGCCCGTGGGGCTGGCCGAGCATGCGGCCCTGCTTGTGGGTTCCGGTCGCCGTTTTCACCCGACGGCGTAAGGGGTGGTGGGTGGCCGGACCTGGTGTTGCGCCCGGTCACGCCATCATGCCCTTGTTAGCTCGGCTACTTGGCCGATCGTGGACTTCGCTCTTCCGGCGGCGGCGGCCGGAGGTCTCTCGGTACCTAGTCGCTTATCGCGGCGGCCGGGCCGGTATGTACCGGGATGAGAGATGGGGATATCCGGCGGGTGAGGGAGAGGCGGTCGAAGGCTGGAGATCAAAATGGTCGGCGATTTTTATTAACCTCTGAATTTTCGGGCTACATTTTTGTCCTTAGGTATAAAACCGTCGGAGGAGGTTGATGTTCCGGGGACGCTCCACCTCTTTGGTGAGTGGCTCGCCTTTGTCGTCCTTGCGGACGTCGATGAGGTAGTAGGAGTCGTTGCCGAGTACGCGGCTGACGGCGAACGGTCCTTCCCAGGGCGGGGACAGCTTGTGCATCCCTTTCTTGTCCTGGATTAGCCGGAGTACCAGGTCGCCGACTTGGAAGGAGCGACTCCGAACACGGCGGCTGTGGTAGCGACGGAGGTCTTGCTGGTAGATGGCGGTTCTGGAGAGTGCGAGGTCTGCGGCCTCGTCGAGGAGGTCGACGTCATCTTGGCGAGCTCGCTCGTTGTCTTCTTCGGCGTAGTTGGCGACCCGAGGCGAGTCGTAGGCGATGTCCGTAGGCATAACGGCTTCGGCGCCATACACCGGGAAGAAAGGCGTGAAGCCGGTTGACCTGTTAGGCGTTGTGCGGATGCCCCATAGTGCGAAGAGAGCTCCTGCGCCGGCAACCGGCTGCGCGCTCTAGGGGCACGACCGGGCGCGGTTTGAGTCCGTGAAGGATGCTCTGGTTTGCCCTTTACGCTTGGCCGTTCGACTCGGGGTGGGCGGCAGGCGAGATCGAGTCGGATGCCCTTCTCTTCGCAGAAGTCAGCCATTTCCCCTTTAGCGAAGTTGGTGCCATTGTCGGTTATGATACTGTGAGGGTAGCCATACCGATAGATAAGCTCGCGTAGGAACTTTGTGGCTGTCTTCCCGTCGCACTTCTTTATGGGCTTTGCTTCTACCCATTTGGTGAACTTGTCCACCGCCACCCGGAGGTGAGTATATCCGCCGGGGGCCGTTTTGAATTTTCCCACCATGTCCATGCCCCGGACGGCGAAGGGCCGGGTGAGGGGGATGGTCTTCAATGCCGACCACTGGCATGTGCGGCAGCTTGCATACTTTTGGCACCCGGCGCACGAACGGACGAGGGCGATTGCATCTTCGTGGGCTGTTGGCCGGTAGAAGCCGTGACGAAAGGCCTTGGCGACGATTGAACGCGCGCTGCATGGTGGCCGCGGTCCCCTGCGTGGATGTCGCGCAGGATGTTGCGCCCTTCCGCGGTAGCGACGCATCGTTGGAACACTCCCGAGACAACTGCGCTTGTATAGTTCATTGTTGATAATGGTGAAGGACTTGCATCTGCGCACGATGGCCCGTGCTTTGGCTTCATCCATTGGCAGTGCACGGCGCTCAAGGTAGCTTATGTATGGCTCGGTCCAATCGATGCTGTCGGCGGCGAGTGCGACTAAGGTGGAGTCGGGAGCAGGTGGCTCGGCAATGTCCAGCTCGCGTGGTGCGCGCACCGAGGGTGGGCGAGGATGTCCGGGACGACGCCGGAGGAGGTTGGAGTCGCTTGGACCCGATTCGGCTAACGCATCGGCTTCTTCGTTCTTGCGCCTGTCGACCCATTCGACGACGTGGCCGGCGAAGCCAGCGCCGGCTTGGTCGACGGCGCGCTTGTACGCGATCATGTTGGCGTCGGTGGCGTCGCAGGTGCCGGAGGTCTGGCTGGCGACTAGGTCGGAATCGCCGAGGCAGCGCAGCCGTGTTGCGCCCATCTCTTTTGCGACTCGCATGCCGTGTAGGAGCGCCTCGTACTCGGCCATGTTGTTGGTGCGGGGCTCGAATCTAAGTTGCGGGACGTACTTCATCTGTGTCGCCCTTTGGTGATGTGAGGACGACTCCCGCGCCCGCCCCTTCGAGGTTTTAGAACCGTCGAAGTGCGGTGTCCGGTGTTTAAGGTCCGCGGGGAGCTTGGCTGCTGGGCCTCTTCCCAATCGGCGAGGAAGTCGGCGAGTGCACGAGATTTGATGGCATGGCGCGACTCGTAGGTGATGTTGTGGACGCCGAGCTCGACTGCCCACTTGGCGATCCGGCCGGTTGCGTCGCGGTTTCGGATGATGTCGGCGAGTGGTGTTGAGGCGACTACCTTGATGGGGTGCTCGTGGAAGTAAGGGGCCAGTCGCCGGCGGGCCCTTAGGACTGCGTACACCAGCTTTTGGTAGTGTGGATACCGCTGCTTGGATTCGATTAAGGCTTCGGCTGATGTAGTAGACCGGGCGTTGTACCGGTTGCTCCCTTCCTTCTTCCTTCCGTTCGACGACCATGACCGCGCTTATAGCGCGGTTCGACGCGGCGACGTATAGGAGCATGGTTTCTTTTGGCAGCGGGGCCGCGAGGATAGGGGCATTCGAGAGAGCGTGCTGGAGTTCTTCCAGGGCCCGCTGCGCCTCGTCTGTCCACCTGAATGATTCCGACTTCTTGAGCAAGCGGTAGAGTGGCATGGCCTTGTCTCCGAGCCGGGGTATGAAGCGGCGAGGGCGGCGACTCGACCGGCGAGTTTACGCGCGTCGACTAGGCAAGTCGGCTGCTTGGTGCGCATGACCGCCGGTGTCTTCTCCGGGTTGGGCTCGATGCCTCGCTTGGAGACGACGTAGCCTAGCGGTTGTCCGATGGAACCCCGAAGGTGCATTTCAAAGGGTTGAGCTTGATCTTGTACCGCCGTAAGTTGGCGAATGTTTCGGCGAGGTCGGCGACGAGGTCGGTGCGGCGAGTCGATTTGACCACCACGTCGTCGATGTAGACATGCACATTGCGGCCGATCCGGCTTTCCGGGCAGCTGTTCATGCACCGCTGGTATGTTGCTCCGGCGTTCTTGAGGCCGAAGGTCATGGACGTGTAGCGATAGGCGCCTAGGGGCGTGATGAATGCTTGTCTTCTCTTGGTCTTCCTTGGCCATCTTTATTTGATTGTACCGGAGTATGCATCAAGGAAGCATAGCGACTCGGACCCGGCGACCGCGTCGATAATCTGGTCGATTCGCGGTAGGACGAATGGGTCCTTGGGACACGCGCTGTTGAGGCTTGTGTAGTCGATACACATTCGCCACGTCTTGTTTTTCTTTAGCACTAGGACTGGGTTTGCCAGCCATTTTGGGTGCTTGATTTCTATGATGAAGCCGGCGGCGAGTAGCCGGTTTACTTCTTCGGCGATTGCGCGTCGCCGTTCTTCTCCCACGGGGCGCATTGCCTGCCTAACGGGTCGCGCGGTGGGATCGACGTGTAATTTGTGCTCAGCAAGTTCTCTCGGGACACCTGGCATGTCAGACGGTTTCCATGCAAAGATATCTCGATTCTCACGGAGGAACTTGATGAGCGCGCTTTCCTATTGGGCGGACAGGCCCGTCCCAATGGTAACTTGCCTACTTGGATCGTTTTCTACAAGATCTACTTGGCGAGTGCCTGCTGCGGCCTTGAAGGTTGTTGCGGACGAGTCGAGCTCGGTTGGCTTCTCCAGGATGGCGGGGTCGTTGCGGTCGACCGGGTACTTGGCGAGCTCGGCGGAGTTGTCTTGTTCGTTGGCGATGACGGCGTCGGCGAGCTTGGCGCTGTCATCCTCACATTCCAACGCCATCTCCGGATCGCCGTGGACGGTGATGACGCCTCGAGGCCCCGGCATCTTCATCATGTTGTATGCGTAGTGTGGGGTCGCCATGAAGCGGGCGAACGCCTGCCGGCCGAGTACGCGGTGGTAGGAGCTGCGGAAGTTCACCACCTCGAACGTTATCCGCTCGGTACGGTAGTTCACGGGCGTGCCGAAGGTGACCGGCAACGTCACTTTGCCGATCGGGAAGGCCTTCCGCCCGGGGACGATGCCGTGGAACGTAACCTTGGTGTTCTCGAGGCGTGAGTCCGGTAGGCCAAGCCGCTGGAAGGTTTCGTAGTACATAATGTTGATGGAGCTTCCCCGTCCATCGGGGTTTTTGGTAGCCGGTAGTCGGCGACCTTAGGCACGACGACTAGCGCCACTCGCCCGGGGTACTCGATGCGGGGGCGTGGTCTTCGCGGCTCCGGGTGATGCTTTGCTCGGACCGGTTAAGCCACCGGGGCACGTCGAGAAAGTATGGCTGCGTGTACCGCCACTGCCCTTGCGAGGACCTCCTGTCCCGCCGGTCGCCGACCCCGGTGAAGGTGTGGAGCGAGCCGGCGCTGCGACCGAAGCCCTCTCCCTTGTGCTGGTCTTGGTCTTTGGCACGGTCTTTGTGCTGGTTACCGCCGTCGTTTTCCTTGGCGCGGCGGGCTCTTTCTATACGCTTCGGGGAGTAGCAATTTCCCGTCGTGTGATTGGCGGGCTTGCCCTCCTTGCTGTGATAGATGCATGGTGCGTCTAGGAGGCTGCGGGCGTCGAAGCGCTTGGGTTGGGGCCGATCCTCCCGAGGTGCGCGAGTGTCGCGCCGGAATGATTTTGGCTCGCGCTGCTCGTAATCGGTGGTGGCGACCAGCTCGTTGTGTCCTCCCTCTCCGCGGCGCTTGCCGTTGTTAGACCGGCCGGCGAATCGGTAGTCGCCACGCCGGGGCTCCGTGTGCGCAGGGCGGCGATTGCGTCGTTGACCGTACTCGTCGTCCGAGTCGGCCTGTAGGGTCTTCGTCGGCGTAGCGGGTGGCGATGTCGAAGAGTTCGGAGATTGAGATATTATCCCTGCGACGCGACGGAGCTTGGCGCTTAGTGGTTCATACCGGCAGCAGCGTCGGAAGCGGTGGATTGCCGTGTCCGTGCTGATGCCGGCTGGAGGTCGTCCACATGTCCTGCCGGCGTTGCACCCACCGGCGGGTCGACTCGCGCGGGCCTTGGACGCAGCGATCCGGGTCTTCTATGGTTGTGGCACGGGTGTACGCGGCGGCGAAGTGCTTGGATGAATGCGGCGCGGGCTTCTTCCCGGGAGTCGATGCTGTTGACGGTGAGGGTGTTGAACCGGTGGCGATTGACGCCGTCCATCATGAGAGGCGAGGTAGCGTGCTGCGAGTAGCTCGGAGTGGCCCTGGATCCCCATTGCCATGGCGTACGAGTCGATCCGGACGGTAGGGTCGATGTGTGTGTCGTACTTCTCGATGTCGCGGGGTCCTTTGAACCCCACGGGGTACGGCTCGCCTGCGATCATCGGCCCGAAGCAAGCGGGGCCGATTCGGGTGAACGCGCTCTGGCGCGGGGCTTCATCGGCGTGGCGGTCGTTCAATCGGTTGCGCGCCCGCCATTCTTGATCATTGACGATGTGGGTTCGGGCGTCGGCTGGCTGCCCGTTGGCGGCGACCATCACCCGCGCGGGGCGCGGCTCGACTCGGTTGTTAGACGAGTGGGCCGCGCGCGGTGCTGGGGGCGGGCCGTTGTTGGCGTTGACGATTGCGCGGTTTGCCGCGTCTGACGACGCCGCGCGACTGGCGGATGTGCGCGAATAGAGTCGCCCTTGCGAGTCGGCTGCGGCGTGTTGCTGCTCCAATGCCTTGGCTACCAAAGCCTTGGCGTGCTGGACGAGGATTGCACCGTCTCCCGTTTCGGGGATTCTTGCGAGGACGGCCTGTGCAGCTGCAGCGTTGTCGGCTGGAGACGAGTGCGGTGGTAGGCCGTTGGCGTCGACTTCTGCCCGAGGAACTTCGGGTGGTGGTGGTGGGGGTGGCGGAGGTGCTCCGCGCGCCGCTCTATCTGCAGCAGCCCGACTTCCTTCGGGATGTCGGGGTTTTGGATTCGGGCGACCCGGATTTCTCCGTCTGGGTCGTCGAAGTTAAGGCGTGCGCTGGGAAAGTCGTTCGCACGGGCGCGCTCCATGCGCCGGCGGTTTCGCTGCTGGCGATAGTGGGATACGGCCCTCACTTCATCTTGCTCGGGCGGAATTTCTGCCTTTCGGCGAGCTCCTTTTTCCTCTGCTCCTCGAGGGCCGCCCGGTGCGCCTCGATCTCGGTTGCGGTGGCGGTTGCGGGGAGGGAGTGGTGAAGGCGTCGGCCGGGTGCTCTTCTTCACCCCCTGCCATGAAGACTGCGGTCGGGTAGCGGTAGCGCGGGGCCTCGACGGAGTCCGAGTCGGAGTCGCTGCCGAAGAGGGAGAGGATGGAGTCGTCCTCGAAGCCACCTTCGAAGTCGCTCGGGTGGGAGACCGGGGAGATAGAGTCCTTGGTTGACGGCGTGGCGACGGAGCGGGCGATCGGGGACGCGGCGGTGGATCACGCAGCCGACGTTATAGCGATGATGTCGGTGAAGTCGGCGTCGATCGCGGCGATGACGGAGTCGATGGCCGGGATGGTGTCGGTGGAGTCGGCGGGCTGGAGCGGTGTCGGCGGAGTCGGCGGCTGCCGAGGCAATGGTGGAGTTGGCGGTTGGTGCCACGACCGCCGACTCGGCATCGTCTTCCGGGGCCGCCTCGGCCTCCGCGTATACCTCGCCGGTGACCGGGCGAGTAGCGGTGAGGAGCTGCCAGGCGCG